>NW_027071936.1:12421026-12488526 GCF_038088225.1 Cyrtonyx montezumae | reverse complement strand
AGCCTGACACAGTGAAGGTCTGGATACAGTTTTCTTTCACGAAGGAGCAAGTTGAGAATTTCTGTGAAATTTCTCTCTCTGCAGAAGCGCTATGTTTTAGTAGAAATGACAGGGTTAAAACGCACGAAGCGCCGCTGCACGAGTTTGAATGCAACAACTTCATAAGAAAGTTTTTCATCTTTTTCCTTTCCTCAAATTCTGTTGTATATCACAATGCAAATCTCATTTAAATAGTTGATTTGTGTAAAAATTAATAGCAGATAATAATAATGAAAAAAAATATTTTAGAGGTTCCACTACTTATTATTTCTTCAGTACTCGAATTCCATATTGATCTCTTAAAGTAACTTCACAGTCTCTAGAGATACGATTTTTTTCCTTGTTTTGTGAAGTCACAGAACAGCTAGATCCCAGAAATTAAACTGGGCTGTAGTAATACAAGCTCATCCAACAAAACAGATTCTTCATTTCAGTTTCCAATTCAAAAAAGTCGCATTCATAGATGAAGGAAGGTATTGAGATTGCAAGGTTAAATGAAGAATACTATAATTTTCCTAACTGGAAGTATTTCTGGAGTTTGTGCCTTGATCTTTAAGGGGGATTGTGGATCTGGCTGAACTAAATAAATATTTCAAGAGGAATGTTAGGAAGCCTACAAAGCATGAAGAGCAGAAACTCTTTTCAGTAACAGAGATGTCTTAAAACATTTTAAGAATCTATTAAGATGTTACCTTGAAGATGAAAGTGGGAGCTGTGAGCAGTTGAACTGCATTTACCTTCCAAACCGAAATAAGTATATAAGGTTTATAAGTATATAAGTGTTTAAAAATTCAGGTGAATAAAGTAAGACTTGTTGCTGATGTGAGGGAGTCTTGAGCTAGCCTTAATTCTAAGTAATATCTGAAGTAAGGATTTTGACCTAAGTTTTGATAATATGAGTTATTGTTTTCTTTTTCCCCAAACTACCTTATTCAGTCTTTTATTGAAGAACTTCTTTATGCATCAAGGAAGGAAGAAGTAGTTTGTTACTTCCTTCTTAATAACCTGATGTCTGGGTCACCAGCTGCTATTGTGGATAGGCCAGGTCTTCAGATCCCCCTTTTACTGTATGCAAATTAAGTGGTTTGGGGAATTTTTTCTTGGGATGAATGAATAGGTATTTTTTTCATCTGAGATCAACGAGCCAGAGGAAAGAATTTAATTTTCATCTTTCATAGCCTACATCAGTGCTTAGTCAGGAACACAACTTAAATATGCATCTGCAAACATAGACATTGAAGAGATTTTATTGGGAAAATGACACTATAACGTACCTGAGTTCCATAAAGATTAAAAGGATAGTCTGATTCTTCCAGGAAACAGGCAAATCATGGAACTTCTTTAGGTGTATCGTATAAAAGGTTGTTTTTATTTCTGTCTCTCCATTTTATCTCTGTGCTTATGGAAATGCAAAAAAACCTTGTCTTCAGAGTGCTAGCACAGAAGCACTTCTTAATTTGAACTGCAAAAACTCTGCTAAGAAGATTCTGAGAGATGGAACAAAAGAAAAGACTCCTTATATTGAAATAAGAATTAGATGTCTGTTTTGCTGTAGACAGTAGTTAAAAATGAAATATGCTTCAAGTTTGTGTAGCGAGAAGGAGAGAATTTTGACGGTGGTGAAAGAGTTGTGAATGACAAAGAATGGAAAATGAAAAATTTGGTTTCAGAAGCAGGACATAGAACAAGTATTGTATGGGAATGAAAATGGATGGCAAATGTTACATGTCCATGTAAATATGGATTGAATAAATGGTAAACAGTGATTGCCTACATGAAGGCTATAAAAGAGAGAAATGAAGTTACTGACAAGAAAAGTTTTGCCAATACAGCTATGCTGACTAACCCTTAAAATGAAAACGGTTCTAGGAGGATCTCATTCAACAACTATATAAAATCTAGACTTCTCAGATTAACTGAATTATGCCCAGGGGCTCTTTATTTCTCCTAAATTATATTCTTGCTTCTACTGGCTACCAGTATAGAGATGACAAAACAAAGAAGCCATCCCTCCCACAGTCTTAGTATTCTTAGTGTTTCTGCCATGCTGTCAAAAACTCTGGCCTTTCTAGTGAAAAGATGAGTCTACTGTTTGCTAGACTGGTACAGGTAAATTGCTGCGTGCTTTGCACTTTTATGGGGTAGAGCAGTGGCAGAGGTATGATATACTTAAAATTTCTAATAGCAGCATGTATGCTGCACTTGTGAAGTGGAAATGAAACCTGAACAGGTGAAAGACATGACAGTTTAGTCTATTTCTTCCCACAGTTTAGAAAAGGAAAATCACATCGTCCTTTTTTGTTTCATTTTCAAATATGAATAGTATTTTGGCACTTCCAGGGTTTCACTAACAGTCAGTTGCTTGTTCAAATAATTCTTTTTTTTATTTTTTTTTAAAATCAGGATGAGTAAGCAAATGCAGATTTTTAAACGTGTGGTAAGCAGGCTCTTGATTGTGACTTGTGAAAATGCATAGCTAAAGGTGTTGACTTTGTTGGAAAAGCGTTTTGTTACTGAGAATATGTTTTGCCAGTTAGTGTTATTGTGCTCATTGTTGTAGTTTCTGTGGAGATAAATAGAAGACATTACTTTCAGAGCAACCTAAATGTAATTTGGACAAGCCATGTTGTACTCCTTTCAGAAATACCATGCCTTCATATACTTGAAAATTTTGCTAGGATAATCGTCTCCCGTACGTCTGTAGCCTATACCAGAAATTGGGAATTTTGTTGCTTTAATTAATGGCAACTCCCTAAACAAATTACAGTACTTCTGGATGAGTCTGTTAAGCCAGTATAATTGCATCATCAGCCCAAGCTATTGTCAGTGTTCAGAAATTCCATCTTCTCATACCCTTGACTGATGTGTATTATCAGAGTGCTGTTGGGCATGCAGGCTGGACTGGTCAGTAAACAACATGGCACTTTTAAAAAGGTGGAGAGGGAGGAAGTGCGAAGAGCCAAGGAGGTATCTTGATGACCTAGTGATGATAAGGTTTTCAGAAAATACTATGAACAGTCCGAAGCCCTGGACTTGTTTAAGTGAAGCAGATTTTTGGATTATCTGTGGTTTATGTTGCTGTTTAATGGCTTAGAATGACTACTTGGAAATTATATCCCATGTTCTTATTATTATCATTTTTATTTTACCTTCTGTCTTTTAGTTTCAGAATTACATAGTAATATATGGATCTAGGAAGGAACCACAGATTACAGTAATGAAAATAATATTTCTGAATCCAGATTTAAAAAGAAATGCTTTTTCTCCAACACTTTTTGTGATGTACAAGTAATCTTCATACTGAAGTACTGTTTGATGTAGGCAAGTTTAGTCCAATCGTGCAAAGGTCTGAAGTGATCAATCTGAAAGAAAATGACAGTACTGTGCAAAACAGAAGTGAGAGGAATTATTTTATGGTAACATTTACTTTACAGAAGATAAATGTTATTGTTGAGATTAACAAGAGTAGCACTAATGTGACAGGTGTACGAATAGTGGAATGTAAACTAGAGTTGGCAAAGTTTTTCTTATGCTGTGGTACTTCTTGATTGTGTGGCTCTTCATACATTGCTAAAGCTGATGTTTTCAGAGTTGCACAAGTAGTTTTATATATATATGTATATATATTTTTTCCTAGTTGTGCATAACAAATGAAAAATCGCAAGGGCTGTAAACTGATATCTCTTGGCTGATCACTGTCGTATGAAACTGTAAAAAAATTGACTTAGTTACTTACATGGATAAAGAGAAATAATTATACATTTGGATTTTGCCACGTGCTTATTTTAGTTCTCCATATATCTGATAATATCTTGCTTCTAACAAAAGTAATAAAAAATAGAACCGAAGTATATAAAAAAAATAAAATTATCTGACTATTTTATATACATTTAAAAATATTTCTATTTAATTGCTAAGTTAAATACTTATTGTGGTAGTATGGATTCTTATAATTTGAGAGACAGTATCAGCAAGTTCTTATTTCTGAATAGGGCAGTAGGGCTCTGCTAATAATGCTTTTGGATTTTGTTATTGCGACTTATTATTAGGAAACAATGAAAGTCAAGAAACTTTACATAAAAAGTAAAGATTTCTATTGTTTATATTTGGTGAGATTCATCCTCAGTAAGAGGGAAAACTGTTTTTTAAATAATATTTTTTGATATCTGATTTTCCAGGGAGGTTTGAGTAACATTTAGAAATAAAAGTGAATTATCAGCAGCACATTTTTTGCTTTAGGACTTATTAAGACAGTTAATAACCTAAAATCTTGAGGCCAGAATTAGCAGAAAAGAAGGAGTGAATAAAAGTTTCATCAATTACAGTTTAATTCAAGGAATAAGCATGAAGCCCTCAAAGGTGTACCTACTGCCATTGTTCATCTAAGGTTACACCTGCTTTGTAAACTCTCTTTGATTTTGCCATACAATTACTTAATCTTTTCATAATTAACATTAGGATTATGGTGTTAGGGCATAGTGCATCTATGCCAACTAATTTTTTCTATGGGAAGAAGTACTCTAGTTACAATTTATAGCAGTCCGAATCTGCATTGTTTTCTTTTATCCTGATATCTCAGCACAATACATTAAAAATATCGAGTAGTTAAAGGGAGCTCTTACTTGGCAGTGTTCAGATTTCCTTTTCCCCAGAGAGCCGAGCCATTTGTATGAGGGCAGGGTATTTAATTCCATCACTGCAGGTTGGCTGCTCTGGTTCAAGTTCAGGAAAAATGCAAACTGTCTTTTACCGTTCCAGTTAGAAAGGGGAGAAAGTGACTGTTAAAATTGTTTTCTGGCTCATGTGGAGTTGGGACTTTGCTTTTGATGGATTTAAAACAAGTACATAAAGATCATCATTTTCAAACCTGAACCTGCTAGAATGTTTGGCTGTCGGAAGACTTTTACAATTTACTGCGTGGCTACTAAAGACTGCTTTATGAGATCTAGATTTTCTCTAGCTCAAGTGTAAATTTAGACAGCGTCTGTTAAGTGGAGCATTTGAGAAATCAAAGAGAAGAGAAAAGGTAGATGAATTGTTTAAAACATCATTAGCTTCATCGTAAAACATGCATTTCCTACCATGTAGGCCTGGTTGCATTTGAGGCTGTCTTTCTGCTTTCAGTTTGTCTACATAGTTAGTGAAATTTATTTTCAAGTATTGTTTTCTTCTGTTTCAATTCAAATGTTTATTGCATCTATAATGAAAATAATGTTTAAAATTGAAACCACATGTTCACTGACAAAGTAGACTTTTTGTTCATTTGGAGAGTGCATCCCTTCCCTCGCCAGCCCCGCTAAGCGTGGAGAGCTGTTGAAGGTTTTTTATTTGAGATTACTGACTAGTGTCAATCTGGGAGGTGAAGGCTCTACATCATTTGCAGACAGTACTTACTGGTTTGTATCTTGAAGCCAGTTTTGGCAATTCTCTGCCTACTCATACGTAAGCAAAGCAAGGAGTATGTTAATATGTTAGTTGGTTTGCCATCTTCTGTGGAGTGATGCAGACAGAAACTAAGAAAAAGGGGGAAGCTGGTCATAACCAGCAAATAACTAAGGCTTACTGGTGGTGTGCTTGTCTACAGTTTTGCCAGCACTACTGAGAAGGTGTTCATTCCTGCACAGCATTAAAGTTTACAGTAGCTAGTTATTTCACTCTGAGATCCTAGGCAAAACAGACTAGTTGACACTATTTTAATTACACTGGCATTTGTGACTGATGTCTCAATTTTAACTACTCCTAATGAAACAAAAGCATGTCTTGTATGTGCTTGATACTTGTTTATTTCCACCAGCTTATACATCACACGTAAACCCACATGCACGTGGTGGTTTTAGGTGCTAAAGGAAAGAGCAGGGCAAGTATGAACGTGGACAAAGGGCAGGTGTTGCCTCTATTCTGAAGTTTGTTGTTTTTTTTCCAAATAATGATCTACTTTTTTTTTAATTACTTTTAATGCTGTTAAGTATTTTTCTAATTCCTGCAGCATACCTTTCTAGGAGGAGGCTACACAGGCTGGACCACTATCTCACTTTGACTTCTCTGTTTTTCTCCTGTGTTTCCTACTTCTAACCTGGAAATGTGGAGTGTGTTTACTGTTCCTCTAAATCTCAAATGATAGTCTGAAAAAAGATACTGCATATAATCAAAACCAATGCATGCTTTACTGTTGCATTAGTGAGTTTCTATGGTTTATTGTGAGTTTCAGTAGCATAAATACATATTAGTTAGGAGAACAAGTTGTCTCTTGTAACAAATCTCTTGCAGATCTTTAAGTCTGAATTTTGATATTTTATGATTAGCTTCCTAGGACTGGACAGTGGCATGCCAACTTATCCATATTACTTTTGGGGTGTGTTCTGAGTATTAAAGGCATAAATTGTACAACTGTTTCGTTTTCATAAAGTGATAAGATAGGTAGAAAATGTGAATGTAGGTAATAAATAGTGTTAACTTAATGACTTGTTAGCAGGTTTGTAGCTGCAATATCAGTTTTTATGTTGCTCTTTTATGTTCTAGGTTGATATTGAATTAAGTTGTTGCATAGATGTGTACTCTGTTTTCAAAGGAAGTTGCTCCCAAGGTTAAGTGCAAAAGTTCTTATTATTTGGCACATGCCTTAGCCAACCATTTCTTTAACATGAAGCTTAGGGCTGTGTAATACCAACACTTCGTCTTTCACATGCATACAAACTTAAGTATCTTTGGCATAGGAAGTTGCTTAGTAATATATTCTGTAAATATTGTGTTCTGATTTGGTAAAATGAAGTCGCTCAAACATTATTATAATTCAGAAATCCCCAAATCATGGTTTTCTTTGTTAGTGGATTGTTTCTGTTTTCTTTTGGCTCAGAAAGTTTTTTTTTTTTCCTTGAGAAATCTTTTCTGTTATTATTAACATTTCTAATAGAATCATAAAATGATTCAGATTGCAAAAGACCTTAGGTGATCATCTAGCTGACCCTTGACACAGAAATCAGCTGTGAGATTAGACAGCCTGCACAGCTTTTCTGGCTAACCTGTAACACCGCCTTAATGTTGTTATAAAATTGAGTAGTGTTGGAGCTTCTGTTTTAATTTGTGCCTGTTGTTTTCCCTTCTGCCATCGTACACCACTCTGAAATGCTGAACTCCATCTTTATGGCAGGTGCTTTATGTCATCCCCACACTGTCTCTTCTCCAGCCTGAGCATGCACACTTTCCTCAGCCACCTCTAAGGGGGCAAGTGCTCCAGGAGAAACCACCTTGGTGACTTTCTACTGGGCTCATTGCAGTTTATGGATGTGATCCCTCTTTGAGGAGCATAGACTATCTAGATGCAATCTAATGAGTGCTGACCAACTGGGAATAATCATTTCTCTTAGTCTCCTGGCTGAACTCTACCACTTAGTATAGCCTGAGATGCTGTTGGCATCCCCAGGGCCCATTCAACAGAACTGCTCCCCTGCTGCAAAGTCCCAGCAAGGGGTCATTCCTTCCTGTGTGCTGGGTTCTACATTTGTCCTGAATATCAAGGTTCTTGTCAACCCGCTTCTCCCCCTACCCAGTCCCTTTGAACAGCAGCTCTGCCCTTGAGCATCTCTGCCGGTCCCCCCTGCAGTTTGGTGTCATAGGCAGATTTGATGTGAGTGCTCTCGGTTGCTTTTCCAGGTCACGGATGTTAAACAGGACAGGTCCCTGTGGTACTAGTACGTATTTTGGAAGTCACTGCTCTCCCAGCTGATGGCAACAAACTGTGTCCATCTTTATCTGGAACATTTTCAGCGGGTCTGTTGCGTGCTGTGTATTCATCACAAGAAGATGCAAGTTAATGAGTGCTAGTTCAATGCAAACTGCTTCATTACTTATAGCCTCTCAGTCTGAGCTCTCCACCTACCCTTTGTTATTGGATTTCCTTATGCTGTTAATGAGAGATGCAGAATGTGCAATGGCAGGCTCATTCTGAGTGAACGTGTGCTTTGTAATTTGTCGATTGGAGTAGCAGGTCCAAACAAGCAAAAATCTAAAAATGAGCTCTGAGCAAAACTCCTCTATGTATAAATGCTTTTCAGGATAGTGAAGGATTTATTTTTTCTATATACCTGTTTAAGAAAGCATTGCTTTTTCAGTATGGGGTCAAGACAAGTCTCTGATCGGTATCTGGAAGGAAAGGGGGAATCCATTTTCAAACTTTTTTTTAGAGCTCAATTGTTTTTTTGAGAGAACAATATCTGCAGAGTATCGATCGTCTGTGTCCAGTAGTTAGTCAAAGGCTATCTCCTTTGACTAACCCCTTAGCGTGGTGTCATCCTCCTTCATGTGATAGATTGTTACAATCTCAGCCAGTGTAATTACACACTAGCCAAGTGGGTCATTTATTTCTGTACCTTCACCATTTACCAAAAATCTCCTTTATCTTTGGAAGCCAGCTCTTCCTTTTGCAGTAAAAGCAAAATAACGGCACATAAAACATTAGAGTCTCAAACTAAGAGCTTGAAAAATAACTATAAGACTAACTTCAAAAAACTGTTTTACCTTTTATGAACACCTAGTATACTTTTTAGCTATTTTTTTTTCCTAGCGTCCTAGAGAACAAAACACACAAACCCAATTCACTGTTCTTCGTGCGTCTGGGAAACACTATTTTTTTACTGTTGAATGTTTTAGCTTTTTATTTTATCTGTTAACCCTAGGCGCTTTCACTTGCATGAGTATACCATCTCACCTACCCTCCCCCATATCAGCTCTTAATTTATGAAGTGCAAAAGCTCCTAGAAGTCCTGCTACTTTTTGGCTGATGACAGTGAGTGAAAGTATTAGATATGTCGTTTTGAACACAGTTAACATTTAAAAAAGAAAGCACCTAGTTTCAATGTGCATGAAATTTGAGGTTGTCAGAAGTGTGTTATTACATTTTTACGTGTCAGGGAGGAGAGAACCACAGCAACCACTTCCATTGCCTTTCTTCAGGAGTGCTTTTGAGAGGAAGATCAGCAGGCTAGTATCATTAGTATTTATTTCTGTTTGGGAAGGGCACTTATTCTTGATGACTGTGAAGCAGATCAACTATGATCTTGACTACATTACTTTGTTAAGCTCGTATGAATGATTTCTCCTTTGGGCCTGTCCTTAAAGCTGTGTGAATGTCAGAGGATAGGCTGAATGCTGCACGCATGAATTTTCACTAACTCGGGATGTGTGTAAGCCAAACTCTTCCTACTGTTTTTCTGCTTTCCTGTGTATCATAACAAAACCGAAATAATTGCTTGCAAGCAGTAAAGGATGGTAGAGACTCTTGTCTTCTGTTACATTTTTTCTGTTATAACATAACACATTTCAATGAATTGGAATCTGAGCTTTACACTCAGGGAAAAAATGTGTAAATTTCAGACTCTTCTAATAATATTAAACTCTCAGGACTTTATATGATTGGCACTTTTTGGTTTATATTTATTGCTTTTGGTGTCCCTATATATTTTTCAGAACATGTCAAGGTACTAAATCTTCCCCATCTGACATGTAAGCCAGCTTATGTGTGTTTATATTTGAACCCTGTGCTGAGACAGCTTTGTGACCTACAACCTCATTCTAATCTCAAATGTATGACTTGCACCTCAGACTCAAAGATATTAGCTGTTTTTTTGTTGTTGTTGTCGTATTTATTTATTTATTTATTTATTTATTCTGTAAGGATATCTGCATTTCAGATTTCAAATCAGATTTCAAATACCTGAGCTTGTCCTGCAGTGTGGCAGCTTTTTGTCATGTTTTCTATGGGGCTCCATTCTGGGATTTAGAAAAAAAAATACTGTATTTTTGAGTACAGAATTTTGAGCCATCTGCAGAAGAAATCAAACCTAAAAGTAAAGATTCCACCTGCTGTTCCCCAAATTAGAATTCAGTAGCAGTAGGCATGTAAATATGTGCAGATAATTAGCATTTCATTTCAGATCCTGCTCTTCTTCCTGGACTCGCAGTCCTTAATTCTTTGTATCCCATTTTGTGTCCCTCAGAAAATTCTGTGCCTTTGTGTAGCACAGTTATTCTAGGAACTTTCTTGAGAGCAATAACAATAGTAATTTAAAGAGTATGTTGGGAAGGCAGCATGGATGAAAATATGCTAATGATGACAGGTGTGACTGCATGTTTATTCAGCACCCCTAATGCGTAGTCTGCTTAGCATATAAAACTGGGATGAGGTGTTAAAAGGAAAATGGATTGTCATAAAAGAACAAAGAGATGCTGCTAGATGAGTGTTTGTTCTCTTCTGTTCAAAATCTCTCTTTTAAGTTTTTAGCCAAGTGTTTATAGGATAGTTACTTTCTTCTGCAAGGCTGGTTCCAAAACTTTATCACTTGGAGTATTAAAGCAGTTGCTGTTACTGCAAAAATAAGAGGTGGTGAGGTGTGTAGAGCAGAAATGGGAGGTGGATAAGGTCCCGTGCAACCAAACTCCCAAGAGACTGTTACTACTTAATTATGAAATTATGAATGGGACATTCGATAGTTTGCATATGATCGTAGCTTTCTAGAATTGCTTCTGTCATCTACTCCTCACTTAGCATGTTTGTTTCCTGGTTACCACCCTCTTCTTTCTCTTCTCTCACTCCACTTTAATACATTCTTTCTTTCTTTTCCTTAAATACACGTAGTATTCACAGTTAATGCTTTGCCTCTGTCCCAGATGACTGTTTTCCATGTTTCTGAATGCAGCTCCCTTTTGTGTCCCATCACTCTTCCTGAGGGCAGTCTGTTTGAGGCTTGGGAGCTCATTATTTAAGTAGCTAATTAAATCTCATACTTAGGTGTAAGTTATATTGAGGGCAAGTATTGCTACACCAACCATACAGTCTTGACAACACTTCACAGTGTGAAATTTGTGGCAATTTAATGGAGAAGCGAGATGAGATAGTTAAGTGATGCTGAAGATACCAGTGATCTTATACTAGAATAGTATTCCAATCTCTGCTTTTCTGGTTTGACTCTTGATTGCACTTCCTTCAAAATGCAGAAGGAAGTAGTTAAATTGATACTTATTTAAAATTTAAATTAATGAAGGGCAGTCCATGTTTGAGTCCTGTGGAGAAAATAAGACACGCTTGATTTAAGGAGAAAGGGCTGTAATCAGAGAATGGTTTGGGTTGGATGAAACTCTGAAGTTTGTCCAATTCCAAATCTGCTGCTGTGGTCAAAGGTTCTATCCTTTCTTTATTTGCTATACTATGTAATATATTTTGATAACCTGGCAATAGGATAACACTGACAACCGAAATTTCTTATAGAGCTTGCTAATATAGTTTAATGAGTGTCATGAGAGTGTTATGAGATGCAGTATGAAATCAGCATGTTGCATTTTTAAGTTGAATTTCAAGTTACACTGTGTACAGTATTCAGTTATTTATTGTCTGTAGTCAGAATACACACCAAGTCTGTGCATTATAGTGCCATAATTAGCATATAATTCTCAACGTTTCAATGAACTTTTGTCATAAAATTTAAGGAGATTTTAATTGCTAGTAATCAGGATTGCATGTTAATAGGCTGTAGATAATTAGAAAACCATTTGCAGTTCTTTTCCCACAAATTTTCTTAGTATTTAGATTCTCACTTAATACATAACTTTTTCTCGAGAGGACTGGATAATCCTATTTAGTCACAGTAATAATAGATAGCCTTTCTTTTCTTTAGATTTTCTAATGATTTTGAAAGGCTTATAGCTTTTATTAGTCACGTTTATGGATATTAGATGTACAGTATTTTCCCTCTGACTTCTAATAGGACAGAACACGCTGTCATTTGTCACAACAATAGTAAACGTGAGCAGTAAATTTGCATTCCTGAGTGATAATGGAGATTCTTCTCTCTGAATTGCTTCAAGTTTTGGGAAAAAAATCTCACAGATCAATATGTGCTTGGAAATACTGTTCCTGATGCACAAGTGAATATAGTGCCTAGATATCTAGGTTATCCATACCCCTTCTCCTGTTAGTGATAAATATAATACTTCTTTGTCTTCATGTTTGAAACTGTTTAAATAGCAGGGAGTCTGGAATATTGTTGCCACTTGATTTGCTAAGGTGTTTTGGATCAAGATGTATTGGAAGAAGTTGTGCACGTTCATGAAGCAAAGGGTAAAGACGTAAAATTGAAATAAGTTTAAGGCACCTGTTTGGTGTAAGGCAAATGGAGAGACGTGTAATTGTTTTAATGTTCCTGAAGGAAAAAATGTAATAGAACATTTACACAGTTGGCATTTATAATAGTACCTGAATTGATTAACAGTAGTTGAGGCAGAAGCCACCTCTCGAGGTTTTTTATGAGGTGTTTAAAGAAACTGTAAAAAATGGAACAATCAGAAAATACAATAAATTATTCACACTGAAAGTGTTCATTTTGCAATACTTTGTAGTATATTTGGTGAAGTGGTCGTAAAAGATAATTTTAGTAAGTAATGTTCACAGAAAAATGTGGGAGAGTGAATCCAGCGGTGGAAGTCACCATGGTAGCTACTATTAAGCTTTGCCTGTCTGCTTTACTTTAAGCTGGCTAGAAACTCAAGTGAAAATAAGTAAGATGATTTACTGAGGGGAAAAAACAAAACAAAGGGAATTGTTGCAGGAAAAATATTGCAAATCTGTAATGTTCTTGTAAGAGAAATGTTACTTTATGCCCACTTTTAAGAATTGTAAGTAAAGCCTGAAGTAAACTGGTATGTGATAGCAGTCAGCATGTTGTGCTGCATCACTGTGTGTGTTGCACACAATGCAATTAAAAATAGAAAAGTATTTGAAGGGCAGTTGTTGA
Organism: Cyrtonyx montezumae; assembly: GCF_038088225.1. Taxonomy (NCBI): domain Eukaryota; kingdom Metazoa; phylum Chordata; class Aves; order Galliformes; family Odontophoridae; genus Cyrtonyx; species Cyrtonyx montezumae. Next base: position 12,475,705 of record NW_027071936.1, on the reverse strand, counting down.
GAGTATCTTATCAGCACTCGATAGACTTAAGTTTTCAGATTTTCCTCCATTTCTCATTCCATTCTCTGTCCGCTTAAGTAGCTGGAAGAGGTCATTCTTTGTCTTAAAACATTTCCAGTGTGGATTGTGATCTGTTTCATGCCTCATCTTGGTGTTACGAGAAAACTCTAGGAAGCACATTATTACTTAAAGTCAATACAGCAGCATTGTAAGGTGTTTAGCATATTTTATAGCAACTCAATATAAACTGCCCTGCTATTTTTGGCTGCTTTAAAGCATGTAGTACAGCAGTAAGGAGGGAGTTTTTTCTTAGGGACAAAGAGGGACAACGATTTGTTGTTATTACAGCTGATAGATGAACTGTGGCATGGGTGGATATAGCTAAGATATTTCTGAAGATCACAGTTGAACTACAAAACCAGAATTGTGGAATCAGTGATAACTATAAAAAAAAAAAATACATTTGTAAACTTAACATACAAGTTGCAAATTGAGATGTTGCTGTATTGGGCTCTTATCATCACAGTTTTAGAACACCAGTGCACAGCAATTTTTAAACAGTAGTGAATTCAGAGTTAAAACAGCAGACTCTAAAATACTGTTGCAGGCTGTCACCCACACACTGGAAAAATGCGTTTGGAAGGCTTCCTTGTGCTCTTTGGGATAACTTCCATAGCTTAACATGTTAAAGTACTTCTTAGCTTTACATCAAGTTGGAGGTTTTCTTTTTTATAATCCAGTATTGAGAGTACACGAGTAGCCTCAAGGATGTTGTTTTAAAAACATGCCTAGCGAAGCATGAGATGACTGCACTGTTTCAGCTCTGTGAGCATCTGGGCAGGAGCAGGGTTGTGCTGTCTGGTTAACCTGAAACAAAAAAGCTGTGGCTCTTGGTGTTACTGGGAGCTTTCATGCTCAACTCTACGTGTTGGAGTTGTTGCTTCTTTGGTTGAGGACTGTTTAATAACATAGTGCAAATGTGATTTCTTTCCCTTTTTACTTTTTTTTGTGTACATTTTAAAAGCGGTATTGAATTCTTTTGTTTCCCTTGGTCGGTTCTTCCTAGTGTATGAAAGCCTGAAAATATACCATACATAAAAGTGAATTGTTCAGTGAACGTTTTTTCTGCTTTTTGTATTGGACTTGAGAGGAGTGTATCAAGAGGACTTGTAAGTGAATGAAAGAGATTAAAATTTTTTTTTTACGTTAATAATCAAAAGTTGGTCTTATAGCTATCATTAATTCAGTATTTTTATTACACGTGTTTGAAACTTGTTGGAGTACTGTTGAACCCATTGCAGATTGCCCTGAGCAGCTTATATTTCTGGCAATCCTCAAATATTTTCCCTCCCCAAAAGACGGTGGTTTTATGTGTTTCTTGATTTTCTTCTTTTTTTTCTTTTGCTTGTAAAAAGTCTGGTGGAAGAGCAGGATTTGCACTTAATTCATCTTCACTCGATATGTTTATTCAGTGTATATGCAGGTTGTACTGTGACTACTGAAATATTTTTCCAAACTATTAAATAGTAGCCTCAAACCTTTTGCCTGCCTATAACCTTTTACCTATAGGCCTTTGCCTGTCACAGTGTACCTACTAACATGGATGAGACAGTGATTAGAGGAGAGATAATTGAGTCTGTCCAGTCTGCAGTGATTACAGCTGTTGCTGACGTTCTTGTCCTTTGCCCATCATACCTTTCCCCTGCCAGAGCAGAGGTGGTCTGCTGCATGCTGAGCAGATGTTTCTCCTTTGCATACTTATCTTTTGAGTGCCTTTATATACAAAAATCAGATTGCACTGCTACTGTCACTTTTATCTGATGAGAGGAAATCCCAGACGAATGAAGCTGGTTTTCTTTTCAAGCAGCTAAGCAGCATTGCTCAGGGGCATGTTCTCTTTCCTTGCTTCTGTTGCTGCTCACTGTAAATGTTTTCTTTCTGGCATGTTTCTCCTTTAATCCCTCTTTCCCTCTTTGACCCATATCCTTAATCCCATTGGGTTTCTTTTGAACTTGGTTATTTCTTAGTCTTCTGGTACATCTGTCTGCTGTAACTATGAATCGTTTGCCAACACCACATTTTCATCATATTCCCCGAATATCTTTTTCCTCCCACATTTTGTATTATAGCACTTGAAGAGGTACAGGGAAGCTTTCTGGGACTGATCATTCTTCAACTTTCTGACAATGTGTCATTCTTTACTTCTTTTCTTCTATGTCTTATCTTTCCTGTTTTTAGTGTTTTCTTTCTGCTTTTTTTTATTTGTTAAGCTTTCTTGTGCAATTAGTCATTGTTCTCCCAACAAGTGGATAACTGTAATGAGAATATTTGGGATGGCATAGGCAATATGGGTCTGTTTGTTATATTCAGAGAATATTCATTCAGAGTGTCAACTTTCTGTGTGTCAGAAGTGATTCATGTCTGATTCTCCTGACAAGTTCTTTAAAAAGTAACGGTTGTTTATCACATTTTCCAAAATTCTTCCATGTGGATAGCAGCCATTTCTTCTTTCTGGTAGCTTCTCTTTCCACTGGAAAAATAGGTAATTTACATGTATAATTAAAGAACAACTGAAAAGAATGTAAGTGTGATTTCCTAAGATGACACAATCTTTGTTATTTTGCTCACTGCTGTTGTTTTCAGCTGAGTTTTCACGCTAGATTTTTTCAAAGACAATTCTAAACACAGCACTCCGGTCTGTAGAGATTATCCCATTTGAAGAACTGTTATTTCATTATTGAAAGCAGGCTTGTGGCTGAATTATTTTACTCTGGGTTTGTCCTGGGTGGTAGAGGGTAGGTAGAGATAACATGGAAGAATGAAACTTGATGTTTGAAGTCATGTTTTACTCTTGTGGTTACACAGCAGCTGAGCAAGTACAGCGTTAGGAGGAAGTGATGGTCAGTGGTTGGGACTTGTTTTTCTGTATTTCGGGGAGGTATGTGTGTATTTGGGTTAAAAGCCAGATTACCCATGTGATCTGTAAATTCTCAATCCTACTGCTAATTCATGTTTCAGTGGTGGCACAGTTGGATCATTTAGTCTGCTTCATTTGATTGCTCGTGTCATGCTTTTCTGTTTGGGAACTTTTTATTCATCCCTCATTCCTGAAATAAATTACGTACTTCCAGTAATAGTCCTCAAGCTGTTAAAAGATTTTTCAGTTCATGGATACTAATACATATGAATTGGAGATGCATATTTGTATTAATAAGGTAAATTGCTGCTGAGGACTGTAAACACGCAAACACTTGCTAACATATTCTAAGATTCGTAGCCCCTTCTGCTGTTCCATTGGTGTGGAAAGCTTTCACACAGTATATTTACACGTACAGTAAATAATCACAGCCTGTGTATTATGCTCCTTAGCACATGTAAACTGGTTTGTTGCTGCAGAAATTAATTTCCAATTCCTGATAGGTATTTTGTATAGTTAACTTAACGAAGAAATTTTATAGAGCCTGACTAGTTTCCTCCTTACTTTTTTGTATATATGCTGAGGTTTAGTATATCTCCACTGTCGTTTCCGTATTCTTTGTACTGCTACTTATATTTTTAAGTATTTTTGAATGCTCATTCCTCAATCCGTTTTATCTGTTTCTATCTCTTAAAGAATTAAAATTAAAACAAAAAACTCTGTAGATTTACTTCTTCAAAAATTCCATCCCAGAATATTTGTTCCAGGATAACTGATTTTCTTCTCTACCAAAAAGAATAAGTTGAAAACAGTTTTATTTCTAGGCATCCAGAAGGCCAATCTTTCCTTGTTAAATTCATTTTATTTTGCTTTTCTTATTCTTCATTTCTCATAGAGCTAGTCTTGCTTAAAGGCTGCTGAATTTTTAACTGGTCAACAGCGACAGGTAGCCTTTAATGTTATAACACAGAAGCCAAAAGTAAAAAGTGGTTAGAAACTGAAGTTTGCAGTCGTATTTTGCAAAAAACCCCTAAACCTAAATCATGAAATACCGTGGTAGTTTGGTGGCCTTTGCATTGGTTTCTTTTGTTTTTTGTTTATGCCACAAAAGATAGCACGGTATATTTTAGCAGCCTGCTGTTCTGGAGATAGGATTTTGTCAAGTTATTTTTGTCAACAAACATTGTGGAAACAAAAACTATTGTCATTGCTGAAAGGCATGGTGTTATTTGAGGTGTTTTTTGAAAATCTAGGGCCTGGTATTTTCTGAGATCAACAATGTTAGATGGTTTGGGATAGTAATCCTAAAAGAATGGTACGCGTTACTTATGTTCAAGTGTTGTAAATAGTGACAGTGTCAAGAAGGATTTCTTTTAATGAATGAAGTTTATACAGGACATGCCATCTATAGTATGACTGAATAAACATAGATTCTAACCTTTATTCATGAAAGACGGTAATCTCAAGCTAATGCCGCACTTAACTCTGTACTTTTCAAAATGATTTGCCTGATCTGATAAATTATGCAGTCTTTTATTTTGACCTTGTAACCCTGTAGAGTTTACTCAAACTGACTCTATAGTATTTGCCACATTAGCAGTATAATGGCTGTAACCAGTTCTTGTACTACAATTTATTCTGCAGCAAAAGGTAAACACTGAGCCATGAAAATTTATTGATTCAATTACATGATATACACATAGTGCCATTTGAAAAGTGTTTTAGGGATTAAGTCATTACATATCTTCTGTTTGCTCAAACAATCTGAAATACGTAAACAAGGAAGCAAGGAAGTATTGAGAAATATAAACTTTTATTTTTACTGTATGGTAGAATGTGCTGTTAGACATCAATCTAGAAGTTGTTTAGGTCCAAGAACAAACCAGGCATTGAACTCTCATGCCTGCATCACTGGCTAAAGTAACTTTTGCCCTCAGTTAATCCTGCAAGCGTGTTCTAATTTACCTTAACCGTGTAAGTTATTTCTGCATTCAGATTGTGCCTGGGAGTCCAGGCTTCACAGTTTCTCTGAACAAAATTGATGACAGTACAAGTTCTTTTCCTTAAACAGCAGAAGGCAAGGCTAACAATACAAACAAACAAAAAGAAATAACTACGTGTGGATTTAAGGATATTGTCATTATATGACATCATTAATTTGTTTCAGCTAACTGTGCTTTTAAATCTAACATAACATGTTTCTTTATCTTGGGTTAGAATATTTGTTGCCTTTATCAGCTCAAACTGAAGAGCAGGGTTGTCCTTATGCAATCTAAAGTCAAAATACAAAGCCAGTTGTGTTTAATTTTCCCTCTTGTTGTAGAAACTTAGTGTTTACAATGCACACAAGGCAAATTCTGCCTAATTTCTTCTAAGCAAATTACAGAATGGCATAATATTACACAACAATTATAATAATGAAGCATTTAATCTATTAGAGCATGATCAGGAAGATATCTTTAAGGATTCAGGGTGCTAGAGTATAGAGTAGAGCATAACTCTGAGTAAAACTTAATTTGTTGTTCTTATTTCTGCTGCTTTTGTCTTTTGCATTCCTTTTTCTTTTCTTCTTTTCTTTTCTCTCTCTTTTTTTTTTTTTGAGGTGCCTGTATTAGGAAATGATTAATTTGTCCCTCTTTGAGGCTACATTTGCATTTACTCGAACTAATGCAAAAAGGGTGGATGCTCGGTGTTGTGATGTTGAATTTATGTCTGTGCTTTACGCAGACATAATTCTGGAGGTACACTTACTGTTTGGAACGCAGTTGGGAGAAGGATGAAAAACTCCTGAAAAGACTCTTTTCTTCACAACAGTTAAAAATACATTTACAATGCTCCTGAAGTGGTATTTGGTCTGTAATTTAGCACTGCTGATTAGCTTAGGTCTTGCACTGAAGACCGTTTCCTGTTTTACATTTAAACATTTCTTCCTCTAGGTTTGTTCTTGGGGCAGTGTTGGTCTGGGTAAATGATGCCGTGAATTCAAGGGCAGCTCTGGTAGTCAGCTGAAATTGCTTTATGGGGAAGCATTTTAACTGTGAGCACTTAGAACGCTAATGTTTCAGGGTTAATTAGGAAACTGGAGAGGGGAAAATGAGTGGTATGTAGAACTCCTGCTATTTGCTCAGCCTATACATTGGCTTCAAGTGACCCAGTGGCAGGCAAACGGGAAACTAGTCAGTGACAACCTGTATTACTGTATTTCTGCCCTATGGTGTTTCTACTACAGAACAGTTTTAGATTTTAAGAGAGGCAAAATGAAATGGCAAGAAAAGGAGGAAACAGAAAGCGTGTAAATGCATTCACCTGTTGGTGGGAAAGGGATTTGAAGATGTCTAGAAGGGCTCTTGACTAGTAGAAGAACGGGGGATGTGGAGTGAGGGTAAAAAGCACAAGAGGCCTCTGGAAAAGGATGTGGCTGATGAGAGCAATGGCTTTAGGGAAGGATGAAGTGAAGGGTACCTGTGTCGCATTAAGTATGTGAAGACCTGCCATTGAGGAAACTAGAGAAAGGAAGATTATCTCCATTTAGAGGTATAATGCTACAATCTTAAAATGCTGAATAAAATTGTTCTCTTTATTTCTACAAAATCTAAACTGCCCATGATTTCCCAAGTGCTAGCTTGTTTCTATTATTTCCCCCTTTCATATTGTCAGAACGTATGTTACGCGTTCGACCATATTTTGGCCTTGTATATATTATAAGGGAGTTCTTCATTGGATGATTTAATTATCTTGTTTTCAGGACACCATTGCTGCATTTAGTGCAAAGAGCAACAGTCACTAAGCAGCTGTACAAATGCTGGCTCTTGGATTGCTGTCTGTACTTCAGCTTCTCCTTGCTATGTTCAAATTGTCTTCTGTTTTTGAAGTAACTTTTATTTTGCATCTAACTTTGTTTTGTATTCTATAATGAATACAAAAACCTGTGAGCTTTTCTGTAGTGCTTGTATTACAGTATCTGATTTTGCAAATCTCCAGAGCACCTTTTTACAGGTATGTACAGTTATTTCCAAGTTACAGATAGCAGCACAGGAGAGATTAAGAAGTGTTCTCTGCCAGATTTTCAAAGCAGCAGGCCATTAAGTACTTCCCAAGGAGTAAAGCAGCTACTGACATAAATGCTCTGCATTTTCAGCAGTCCCTCAGTTTAGAGTCTGATGTTTCTTACTCGGTACTGAGAAGATGAGAAATTATGGTGTCAGTAATGATTGTTATGTGAGAAGTTTAGTTGAAATGAGATGCCCGGTATCATTTCGTTCTGTAGTGTGTTGCTCTCCTCTGAAGACTGACAAGTGTCCTTTTCTAGCCTTCTCCCTCATGTGCTTTCAGATGTCTGTCAACAGTATAAAGGAATTGCCCACCCAGGTAGGAAGGTGAATAGTCTATGGCTGTGAAATAGTGAAAGACTGTGAAGATTTAAAGACAGGCGTTGCTAGAATATTTGTACTGGAGAAGTAATATACCACAGTGTGAAGTTAAGGATGTAAGTAAATCCACACCTTACTTGTGGATCAGCAGTAACAAAAAACTGTGATGTGCAGTAGAGCAGCAGAAGCCAGTGAATCTCTCTGTTGGAATAATGTGGAATTAGATGGCAGAAATTGTAAACAGAATGTTTGAAATCAGTACTGAGATGGAAGAACTGTTAATATGTTTAACATGGCTGTGTAGGTGTGACGCAAGAATAATAGTCAGTGTAACTTCATGTATTGGAGTAGGCATTTATTTGATGACTTTGTTGTATTAAAATGCATATTGTATATATCCTATACAGATATCTAATTATTAATTTATTAGTATATTTATTTAGCTGTTTTGATGCAAGTCCTTAAATACTTAAGGGTTGTGTAAGTCTCTAAATTTAAAACATGTTTCATACTCTGCTTGTTCTTCATTGGTGCAAACAAGAGAAGCCTGGAACACTGCTGTCTGAGTGCAGCTTGGTTGGCTGAATCTTTCGTGGAGTTTGTCATTGATTCCATATGTGTATCTACTGTCTAGCCCTCACAGTGAATTGGGTATCTTTTTATCTTTGGGAAATCTTTAAGCAATTTGACTTAATCAGCTTATTGTTCAGTAATAAAGAAATAACATAAGGAAAGTGATTTTAAATACTGTTTTACATGAAAAAAAAAACATGTTACTCATTCACTGTGTGAATATAGCTCTGTATTACTATTAATTCAACATCGTTAGCCTTGATAAATTATTTTGTGTGATTTAGCCTTGAGATAAGGAAAGAAAATACTGTTTTTCTTACAAAGGAAAAGCAAGGAGATAAATGTATTTTTGTTACCTCTAGTATGTCCACATAGATATAAGTAACAGGTTAAGGGGGAGGAGTGGCCAAAAATATCACAAGTATTTTATATCATTTTCTTGCAACCTTAGCACTTCACTGTGAACATTATAAATGATTCTCCTTTAGGTACTGACCTGCTTTGGAATGATGTATGAAATAATATGTGTTTTGCATGTCCTGTTTGTAATGAAAAAGGTCATATAGTATCATTTACATAATCTCTAGCCAGAAATGAACTCCAGCAATATCTTCTGTATAACATATACATTATCTGAGGTTTAAAACTCTCATTATTCATGAAAGTTAATTTTACAGTGGGTGTGAATGATCTATCTTATGGCTGCTTTTTTTGATCATTCTATAAAATAATATGGAGCAAAGCCTGCACAAATATCAGGAAAACCAGTAAAGAGTGATGCATTTGCTTGACTCTGTGTATACCCGATTGGATCTTGATTGATGGCAATCATTTGTCTTTGTCAAAAAAGGAGAAAAATTCAGACATTGAAATAAGACTGCTATCAAACTTTCTACAGTGGCAGAAAGATTCTATTAACGTAGCCTGAGAGTATTAACTGTCTCTGCTAGAAAATGATAAAGAATGTTAATTTTTTTTTTTCTTGAGCGTGTTTAAGTGTAAACTGCGTTATTTTGCTGATGTGCAAAGACTAAAGAGGGTACGCTGCAGATTTATGACACAATGGATTTGGAAGAAAAAAAGAGTAAATTACAAAAAAATAGAAAAGAGAGTAAAAAAAAGCCAAATACAAGAGCTTAATCCTTCTGATTATGATTTCTCAACAAAACAATAAAAGTTTAAGTAGCAGAGTGTCGTAAAATCCTTAATGCCGCATTCCAATTGATATTGAAGCTTTGAAGAGCAACTTCAAAGGAGGTTGAACAAGAGCAAAAAATAGATATAAAATAAACAAAAAAAATGACATGCTTGGTTTTGGAAGTCCTTTTGTATGTCGGGTCTAGGAATATTGACCCTTTACTTGAATGGGTTTTAAGGCAACTTCCTTATTAATGAGTCTTAGAAACACGAAGCATATGCTGGTGGGTACTATTGCATTTATGGCAAAAGTGTTATTTATCGGGATGATACTGCTAGAAATACAGAAATATTTTTACTTTTTAAATCAAGGAATGTCATTCCATGTATACAAAAAAAAAAAAACCCAAAAAGCCAACAACAACCCAACACATGATGGATTTATCATGCCTTTTGTGTCTGTCGGTTTTATTATGCGTCTCTTATGACCTCTGGTTCTAAATAACAGCATTAAAGTTTGATTACTGAAATAGTACTGAAATTATGAACACAGCGAATTGTTTCCATGGGTACTCACTCTGCCTTAGTAAGGCAATTTTTTTTTTATCCTATCCTTTTAAGAAATAAGGCAAGTGTATTTTCCAACTTCAGTGTTTACTAGTCCTTGATGCATCCTTATACATAGGTCATTCTGAAAGTAATGCCTCCTATTTATTTCCATGGAAACCACAATAGATACACAGAACAGTATAACACTGTTTTGTAGAGCAAATTTCCAGCTACAAAGCACTCTTTTTCAACAGTCACCATCTTTAGCATTTTCACCAGTGATGCACAAGAGCCTGCATGCTGTACTCCTAAAAATCTGCATCAGCAGAGATGACCCATTATCACCACCCACTGCCTCACTGTGCTCACATCCACTTCTCTGTCTCCATAATTATTCAGCAAGCATCAGTGAATGTCAGTGGGTGCCATTTTTTTCTGCATGGAGGAATTTGATGACGTCTTTGCTAGCTGAGTAAAATAGAAGGCATTACTTTTCAGATCAACCCTTATAAATAAGTATTTGAGAGATTTTCATTTAAAGGACAGCTGAAAGTCAGGCTCTATCAAAACTGGGAACCAGGAGCTTCATTTTTTCACTAATGTGCTTTATGGCCCTTGTCATTTTAAAGCGTTTGTCAATTTCTGCACTGTGTGTTCTTGAGCATGTTTTCCAGGTTTGCCTTACTTCATTATGTGCCTGAGCATGTTGGCAAGCTCATGATTAAAACATGAAAAGGCACAGTGTTACCTGTTGTCACTTAAAAAATCTTAACATCATTAAAATGTTGACAGTTTTGGATGGATTCATTTGAGAACTTTCATGATGCTGTTGCTATCCTGCTGAGGATGCTAAAATGTGATTCCAGACTGGGGAGGTATTTATTCTTCTCAGTTTTGTGGGGGAAATGATAAGGTGGTTATGAAAAATAACCATTTGTTACAAAAGATGACTAGCAGGATTGAAGTCTTTGCTGTTTTATTGAGCAACTGTGAGATTACTTCATGAAAAAAAGTTCTGGAAGTGGTACCAATGGCTTCACATCCCCTTCTCTGAAAAACACTGAATGAGCACCAGACTGATAACGTGGGAGAGTGTTAAGATTGAGGTTCTGTTTTCAGGTAGCATTAGCATCAGAATTACCTTTAATGTCCTAATAATCCCCACTGCTTGTATGTACTGTGATACAGTCCTTAATTAGATGAAGAAAAATTCTCATGCTCCTTCCTCTGCCTCTCACCCCTCTATCTACACTTTGTGCTGTTGTCTGCCTGCATTTTCTGTTACCGTTTGTTCTACATCAGATTTCCTATTTGCCTTCCCCAGGCTTTTGTCCTGGGCAGACCTGTGTTAATGCCATCCCCTCTTTTCTACCTCTTCTACTGATTCCCAGCTCTGTTCTCTTCTTGATCACTAGCCGATCATGTCAGCATAATCCCTCCCTGTGGCCTCTCAACTCTCACATTTTTATCTGCAGTGACTTCCACATCTAGATGCTTTCTTTATTGCCTCAACAACAAAGGTATTTTGTCTGTTCTCTGTTTGGATGAAATAATTTCTTCCTTTATGCTGCTTACATTGTAATCAGTGTAGAGGGCACTGTAGAAAGACAACTGAAATGTATTTGTAGCAGTGCATCTCAATCTGTCTAGGGTAACCTCTTCAGAGAAAGCTGAGATTGTTTTCTGTTCAAGTTATTCGAGGCTTTTCCTTAGCTGGTCTTCAGTGGATCAACTAGTGGGAATCCTTAGTGGAAATACGTGTGTTTGTCATGGATATGAACTGTGACTGTTCTCTGAGTTTGATGCACACAGTCACAGTCTTGGCCTGTGATATGGGGGTATCTGGAAAGGATCATGGGAAGAATGGGCAGCATCTTCAAAGGCGTTTTGCTCTTAGCAGGCATCTCCTGATTGTATGTAGACTGTGATGGCAAAATGTGGCCATTGCTATGGCTTCATTTGGCAGCTTTGCACAGAAACGATAAAATAAAATAAAAAAAATTAAATTTCTCTTAACATAGCTAATTTTGACTTAGGAAATTCTAGTCCAAGTGATTAAAACTTAGTAAAGATCAAGTAATACATTACAACTTTGGGTAATCAGAGTTACCTCCAAACTTACCCCTTGTCAAGCACTCAAAATTTTGTCATTCAGTCCATGTCACAGTATAAATTCAGCAAAGGAGCCTATTGTGTTCATTAACATGTTAAGTTCTTAACCCCAAATCCCACGGCGTGTTGTAATCTCTGTGATAATTGTCAGGCAGTCTCTGTTCTTTCTGGCCCCTTCCCTCACTGGAATTTTTTGGGGAAAATACCATCTTGCAGCGATTAGTATCAAAGATTGGTTACTTCTATCATATAGTTTGGTAAGTAATCCTTAGATATTGCTGTGATTTGCTGCTTTCCCATATTGTTTCACACATGTATTTCATTTCCAAACTTTAGCAAAGTTATTCCCTATAAAGAGGGTGAAAGTCTAGATGAAAGCCATCCCTCTTGTGAAAGCCATATTCTCTATCCCTCTTAGTGACTGGTACAACAAAGTAAATGTTAATGGTGCATGATACTGAAAATGAATCCTGGTGACCTTGAGAAGCTGCAGCAAAAGATCAGATTTTGAGTCCTTTTGCCATTGTTTTATTTTCTGTATTTTTACTTTTATTTTAAAAATGTTGTACTAGTCGCTGTGTGTACGTTCAGTATTTGAAACTATCGTAAATATTTGAAACATCCATAAATTACTTTAAAAAGCAAACTGATTTGCTTATAGTTTTTAATTTTATTTTTCATTTTTCCCTTCGGGGGAAACAAACAAATTCTATGTGGAGGTAACAAACTCTGTAAACAAGGTTTCTTGGAAAAGTTGTATTACATTACTGTATCAAAATGTTCGAGCTCTTGGATTTTTCATCTTAAGCTATTCAAAAGAGAAGTTATCTTAGTTTAACAGGAATAATGCATGATTATTACTAAAGCTGACTAGTGGAGAAAGATGTAGCTTTACAGATAATTACACATATAGTTTATGCACATGGGAGGAAGATTGTGTTCATAGAAGAAAAAATGCATTGTGATGCAGTATGCCTAAATTATGCTTCTAAATATATTTGTGATAATTTAACAGCACTGTGGTCTTAAATAAAAATAATATTCTGTGGAGAATTTACCTAAAACAGGAAATAACAACTCTAGGAAAATAAATAATTAAATGATTGTATGGTTGTTCCACTGAAGAGTTCTGCTCTCACGTTTGTGTTCTGGACTTCAAATATACAATTTACAGTTTTCTTAGGGACTTCTTTAATACTTAAAGGATTGCTCTCTTCAGTGTCCCTCCAGTTGTTTTTCATAAGTGCTAACAATATCACATCCTGTTCAGGTCCTTGATTTATACACACCAATGGAATTCTGTAGTCTGGAAACTAAGGCTTCCCCAGTCCACTTAAAACTCTTTACTTTGAAGCCTAAATGACATATTAGAAAAGAAATTAGCACGGTCCCAGCCTGCTGTTCTTCACAGTAGTAATTCTGCCACATATCTGTACTCTGGCCCTGAGAGTTGAGGCTGTTGATACATTTGGATGTGTTTGAAGTCTGCTTCTGCATACTGAATGAATACTTGGAGGAGAGGCACGCTAGAAGGGAGAGTGGTAGCAGACAAGCCTCATAAGGCTCAGTAACTCCCCTAAGCTGGAAACAGCTGGCAACTGGCTGAGTGTCAAGGGAGTAGTCATAGATGGTCAGCTTATTCTTACTCAAGCTACCACTGACATTTTTGATGTTTTCGGATGCAGAATTTGAAGCTAACCTTTTGGCGACAAAAGATGCAGCGATTTCGGGGCTCTTGTCCAACAGGTGCTGTCACGTCCCTGCTCGGGGGGGGAGGGGCAGGCAGCGGTAGGCTGTACGTGGTGCTGCTGCAGTGGTGCTGTTGGATACACTTCAGCGTGTTACCCACGTTGCTCTGTTCTCCCCTCTGATAGGGAAATGCTTCAGACATTTTGAGGGGCTGTGGGACAGGGATTCACAGATTAAAATGCTAACGCTGTTAGTTTCTGATTGTAAAGTGAAGCTATGTGGAGGAAAGAATATTGCAATGTCTCTGTATTGCTCAGTGCAAGTGTTCCTCACCAAGTTCGTGGTAGCACAATTTCTCGCTTAAAATAACTATAGAAATCAAGTTTACATCGGCTGCCTGTGATATGTCACCATACAAATGTTCCTCCTCCAGGAGGAAGTCCTTGAATTATTATATTAAATGAGTCTTGGGTGGTATAGCACTCCAAGCTTGCTTGTGCTTTTCTGGATGACCCTTTAGCAACGCCCCTAACATTACTAAGGATGGCATCTGCACTTGCTGTTTGTTAACGTAGCCAAGGGATAGCTGTGATGTTCAGGAGCTGGTTACTGGCTTCAGAGCTTTTCTGACCCTTGGCCACCAAGAGGTCAAGGTTTGCTGCAGTAGAGTGGGAGATTAAAGCTGCAGATATTTAGACCGGATCATATTAGAACTCAGTTGTGTTCTAGGTAGAAGCAGTTCTTTAATTGTCCAAATGGTGGATGATAGCTGAGCAGAAAAAGTGGCTACAGAGTGCCTTCCTACCTCTTGACTTTGACCCCAAATGCATGCTTCCACATTTCCAAATGGAATTTCGCACATCAGCTCCCAATCTTGTGAGCTCTCGTCTCACCTGACCGGACTGCCACCCCCTAACACTGCTTCTCCACTCTCTATGGTAGCGTATAGGTGCAGTTTCTTGCCTAGTTCTCATGGGCACTGTGCCTAGAGGGGCTGCTGCTTGGCAAGGGGCTTCTCCTGAGCAGCATATTCCCTTGCTGGCAGTGTGAGGGAGCAGCTTACTGCCTGACTCCTTGCTGTGCTTTCAGTTCACTGACCATGTACCATGTGACAACACCCTAGAAGAAGATAAGTTCCAGTTACTCCTTCCTTCATTTTAACTGTGGCTAAATACCGTATGCTCCATGTGGCCTGAAAAAGAGTGCTTCATCATAATTTGGTGGTGTTTTTATTTTTAGTGACCTTTTACAAGACTTTCAAATGAGAAACATACTTAATTAAACTTTTTAAAGGTTTTTTTTTTGTCATTTTGTTGCTTCTTGACTATGCTATGCTGTTATGCTAACAGTTAGGAGTCTTACTCGGTATGCTCCTAGTGGTCTTGCTGGCTTGTACGTATTGTTTCCTGTCTCTCAGAGTGGTACGATGTTTGCAGTTACTTGAACTCCTTCTTACATATGTTCCTGCAATCATCACCTGGTGAAGTCATTTCCCAGATTTTTGCCTGCCTTGGATTTTTAAATCCTGAATTAAAGCTTTGACAGATGTGTTAGCCTTGAAATCATGCTGGAATGGTGGTGCTTTTGTTGTTGTTTTTGTTTGTTTGCTTTTGAAATTATGCAACATTTGATTTTAATTGTATCGTCATTACCATACAGGGAGTAGAAGAAACATATAGAAGTTTTGAAGTTGGGTGGTCTGTAAGATTTTAGTATTGTAACATGTAATCTAAAGTGATCTTTTTCTCTAACGTATTGTTTTTAACAGTAGTTAAACATGTGGTGAACTTCAGAGTTACCTGTTGCCCATAGTATACTTGAAAGCAGAGTAGCAAGTGTGTTCAAATTAATTTGTGATTGAGCAAGATCTTGAAGGAAGAATTTTCTATCTCACCACATGCACTCAAATTCTGTCCATAAAATAAATAAAGCCCATGTATCTTGTCATTTAGAGACCCCAGAGACAACTTTGCTTTATTATTCCGGGTTAAAAAACAAACATGCCATGTGTTAGCTGGCCAAAGTTTCTCTCTCTCTCATAATTTGGAGAATATTATTTTAATCACAGGGACCAATACGTTCCTCTCTCCTGAATGCAAAATGTTTTGGCAGGCTGATTTGAAAACAAGTGATCTTCAACAGACCTCACATAGGTTCATTCTGGACTGGAATGCTACAGATGTTGTACCTTGTTATCTTTTCTACTCCTCTCTTTCGTATATGTCAAATTGCAGAATTAATTTTATTTGCTAAGATTTCCACTTACTTTGGGAAAAAAAATAGAGCAAAATTTTGGGAAGGATAATATGATTAGTGTAGACCTTTCTGGGAGAGGACCTTTAAAAAATAATTATTGGAATTTGTGTTAGAAGAGCATAAAGCAGAAAGGCATTTGCTGAATTGGAGGGCTGCTCTGTTACATTTTTTCAGAAGCAAGAGAAGTATCAACTGTTAAGAAAGCCATAAAAGAAAAGGATGTAGGCTAGCCACAGCTCTGAGAAGTGCAGGTATGTGGGAATGTGATTTCATCCTGTTTCTTCTAGAAGTAACGGTACTGTAGGTGAAATGTTTGGGGTCAGTTTATGCTAAGATGATTAGAATTCTTTTTTTAGAGCTTTGCTCTAATTCATGTGTTTAATACTTTTGGGTTCAGAACAATCTACAAATGAAATGTTTGGGTGAAAATTTGATTTGTCTATACAGACACGGGGAAGGATTGTCATCTGAAATGACGAGCTACTGGAAAGAATTAATCTGCGTCATAATATTTCAGTGTACATTACAGACGGCATACGTTCTGTGGGGAATTATTTGCGTGCGAAGATGTAGATCCTTCCTGTCTATGTGCTTGTGAAATGGCAAAGGAAGTAGATAAAGATTTTTCTAGCTGCTTTACTGTACACAGATATATCCTCCAACCCATATTGTTATGCTCTTTTGTTCATTTTTTTAAGGATGGGATGCTTGTTACTACTGACTAGATTTCTATATCATCAGAAAAGCATCAAAAGATAAATGCAATAAAATTAAGTGTACCTTCTTCTGAAACATAGAATATTTATTTGTAATATGAATAGAAGTTTGTGGGATCTTTACGAGCTCTAGTTATTTTGAAAAACCAATTAAAACTTGCTGACTATGGCCAGATGTAGTGTGTGAGAGATGTGGAGACACCTTTGAGCAGCTGAGTCAAAGCCTCTGTTCACAGATTCGTGATGCGGTCATTCTTCCATGACTGAATCGCATTTGAACTAATCTTGGTCAAAGCCAACAGAAGGGTTTGATGTTAACTTAGTACTTCCATAGGGGAGATTTCACTTAATTTATAATTAATCCTGATAGAAATACCAGCAGAATTGCAAGATGGGTGTCTTTAGAAGTGTAGCTGTATTTTAGTGCTCACAGTAAGATCAGCCTAAGGTAAGATAATGGTCGCAGCGCACATGGTTAGTGCTGCATCGTGTATTTAAGTGGGCCCTCTTTGAAGTATCCTGTGCACTGGAATGCCAGCACTTCAAAGAATGCTGCCTCAAAAAAAGCTGCAGCTGTGGGTAGCCACCAAGGGGTTAATAAAGATCAAAGAAGAGCATACATAAACTCATACATAAACAGAGCTGTTTTTAAACTGGGAGTTAAAAACACCGTCATCTAGAACAGCGACACCTTAAAGGTGGGCTTGTCTATAACTTGACATGGTGCTTAATAATGTGTAAAGGACCAAAACATTTATTGTCAATATTTCTTTCTAGTTTGCTTTTGAAATGGGAGGTTCAAAGCTTGTCAGTGCAGAAAAAAGCCTCTGTGATATCTGAAATTGGCATTGTTCCTCTTCTTTTGTTTTGCATACGCTAGTTAGAGGGGGATGGATTTGGGGTATAATTCAAAGGACAGAAGTAGGGAGGCCTGGGCGGGGAGTTGTGTGACTGCATTGTCTAACAGATGGCACAGACAGATATAATATTACAACTATTTACCTATTTAAGCCCTCAAACAGCATTTGTACCAATTTTTAAAATGCAAATCTCGGAATTACAGATCTGTGCTGTTTGTACTGTTTTGTTTATGTGGGGAAATAGCATGAAACAGCTAGTAGGACATGCTTCCCTTGCTGACATCTCCATTTTTTTTTTTTCTTTACAGTGGAAGCACATAAGGTTTAAACTGTCCTGAGGTACCTCACAATCATACAGATCCCCAGAGTAACAGTTCTGTGTAAATTCCATGCAAACCTTGTGCCCAAAGCTCACACCTTACATTGCACATCTGTTTATTCTGAAAGATGTGCAAAAGAATTGCACTGCTTCCTCTTCTGAAAGCTCTGGGAAAAAAAAAAAACAAAAACCTACGCCTTTTGTTAACACTGCAATACAGATAATGACAAGAGACCTTTTTGGAAGGTCCTTTTTAGGAATGTTGTCTTAGGAAAGAGTTAGGAGAAGCAAGTAGACTGTGCTAATCTAATAGATTGCATTAATATTATGCTTAGTTGTTATTGTATCAGAGATGTTTTACTCATTGCTCTTGGCCTTTTGTTACAGCAGGTTGCTGTCACTACAGCAGTGACTGTGGTAGGGATGAAGAGCCTGCCCTATGCATGATGCATTTTGCTTAAAGGCTTCGACTGCTCCCATTTGTGGAAATCTTTCTTCTGAAACAATTGAATATAGATGTCTGTGTGGGAGAAAAATGGAGGTACTCTGAGAAGGCACAGACTGCTATGTTGCAGCAACATCACATGATATGTCTCCCTTAATATTAAATACATTCTCAGTTATCCTCTCCTTCCCTCTTCCTTTCACCTCACCTACACCTTTCTTTGCCTAATTTTTAGTTAGATAGTTGCCAGTTAAAACTACCATAATTCAGTCTGCACCAGAGCCCCTCCAGTGTTTGTGTGAATGTGATCTTCTTTCACTGGTTTTGCCATTGAAGAAAATATGTGTAATGTAGGTGGTATTTCCAAGGATCTCAAGAAGCTTGCCAGGAGTTAATTAATCTTTAATATTCTGACGTGGATATATTATCAGCAAAGTGCTATGGAATGCACACAGTAAGACAGAGAGCAACTGGCCAAATAATATCTTAGTGACAACCAAACCTTCTCCTGTATGTTTTGCTAATGTAGGTAGTGCTGTGAATCAGATCCAGTACCTGATTTACTGTGAAACAGTCTTTTTCCTGCTGCATTGGCTAGCTTTTGTACTGTGGTTAGGTTTACTGGCTGGCAGCAAAGACACCAGTTTGTGGGATTTCTGAGTCAGATGCAGAACTTGGTGCTGTTGCTGAGAACTCACTTGTCAAGCTACATCTTCAGGGCCATGCTTCAGCAGTGTGAAGCACAGTCTCCTGTTTTCTGAAATGTTAGATATTTTTGATGACTTTATAAACTGTTAATGGCATTTGTACTCAAATTGTTCTTTTGAATAATACTTAGACATGTACTTAGATTTATCAGTGCGCTGTAGTGTAACTTTTTTTTTAATTGTGCGTTGTGAAAGCTTATTCAAAGAGTAGGGCAGGGTTTCAGAAAATGTTATACTTGATTTCTGAAATTACATTTTATCAAGTCAGTTGGAAAAAAAGATGTATTTTGAAAGGCAGAACACTCGAGGTTTGTGTTTAATGTTCTAGACATGAAGCTGTGTGTATGTATGCGATATAGGCAGGTGCATCAATGCAGGTGTGTTGCTTTTGGTGCCATACAGTCTGCTAGTGGTATTCTTTCAGGATTTCTGCAGTTCTTTCTAGGATTTCATCACTTTTATCTTTGCATTGACAGTTGAATATGAATATCTCTTGCTGTTTTTTGGAAAAAATAATTTTACTTAAGTAGCAGGAAAGACTGGCTTGAGTGTTGGCATGATATGTTTCACAGGAAAGATAAAGCTACCAAGATATAGAGTCATGTATATTACTGACCAGAATTAAAATAACCCAGCGTTTTTTTTTTTGTTTGTTTTTGTTTTTTCTTAAGAATGGGGCATTCATATTTCATATTCCTACTTAACTTAAAAGTAGCACCTGATATTGTGCATGAGCTGTTTGATGAATCATGGCAACCGAAGACTTGAATCACTTAAAACCAGAAGCTTTGGTGTAGGCATGCAGTTAGAAACAGAGGAAATTTCAGAATGTTTTTTCTCCCAGATTTCTTTCCAAATCTGTCATGTTGCCTCTGATGAACAAATGGTGTTGCCACTCTGCGTTTGGTTCTCAAACGAATTTAGCTCAGATCTTTGCGTTACTCCTCTCAAATTGGCATAGGTGACTGATGGCCTTGTGATGGCCTTAGAAGAGTGCCAGGGGATTGATTTGGTTTGCAGATTGACTTACCTGCCTGACTCTACAGTTCGAGTTCCAACATGAAGTCTCTCATATGGAAATTTATCTTGGTGTCTTCATGCAGATTTAGGACATGTGAATGGGGTGCTACACTTGCTGCGTGATTACCATCTGTAGTCTCATTCTGTAGCCTGGTAAAAGCCTTGGCTTCTGAATGCATCTATGAGATAATTTCTAGCAGTACAAAATTGACGTTGGCTAATGTTTTCTATCTGCGTTTTATGGAAATAATTGCTATGCACCAAAGCAGAAACTTATTTCCTTATAATAATTTAGTTCTCTGCCTCTGCAGGTGGTTTCTGTAAAGATGTGCTGCTTTCACCTTTCTCTCCTTTTCTTTGTTTCTCTTTCTTGTGCTCCTTTTATTTTTTACTTCACTAATATAAAGATCTGCTTGGTTGCTTCTTCGGTGTGCTAAAATCCATTCTTTATTAGCTGTTGATCCAAACACAGCCCCAAGACCCCTGAGACTATGGCTTGTGTACATATACTGTTTCTGTTCTTTTCCCCACCTTGCAGAGTACATTTTGTATCCACACCAATGACTGATTCTTTCCTGTGGACCTAAAGATAACAAATATGCAATGGACAAAAAAATATAAGAAGTAATTCTTCAGCAATTTCATGATCCTCTCGTCGCTCTGTGCTTGTACTGCTTAGATTCCGTTTAAGTCTTGTGTAAGATACGAGGACCTCAAAGTTATTCCCAAGCCTAAAATACGTTTCTTACAATGCCGTAATAAAGCTAGCAGGCCAGTTGGAGTTGGTGTGCTTTGTTTCCATTAGGGTTGATCTTTGAAACTGGTAGAGACAATAGGTTTCCTGATCTTCTCATTCTTGGAATTAAGATATGTTGGCATGTAAAGCTTCCCTTTGGCCAGAGTGAAGCAACCTTTTCCTTTACATTATATGCTCAGAATCCTTCTATAAATGTTATATTATACAATTGTTGTGTGTTTCATCCAATTTGCACAATTTTAACTATCTACTTAGCTAGATGGGAATCGAGAAGAAAGTTTGTCATGGTTTAATCTCAAGTATGAGTTCATAGCTGGCAATTTGGAGAACTTTTCGAAAAGAAAGCAGTGTAATGGTATTTCTATTTGAATACAGAGTTTAATATAAAAGTATTGCTTTTATTCATTCAATATTGTTACTAAGGAGCCACCAATTACTGTGTATCATGTTAGTGGGGCCCCTGACAAATCCATGCAAATCATACGATTTATAATTCATAAATCCCCAGTCCCCTGAGGAACGTTGCTCTTGCACTTACACTAATTGAGTACTTATGTTCATTGATCCAGTCCATATAGCACCTTTAGTCCATATGGCATCCTTTACTGCAGGGCCAGGAGCTTCTGTTGTTAAAACAAACAAGAAAACCTTTAGTTAACAGCAACTGTTCTTAAAATCCAGTTACTTGGCCCTTTGCTTCGTTATGCTTTGGTCTTTCAGCTAGCAGACTGCAGCCAAGTCAGAGCAACATTTACTTTAGGTTGCAGAGGTATACAGGAGGTGTGCTACACCATTCCTGTTCGGGGATTGGGCTGGGAACAGTCTGCTCATCATGTCTGTGAATGAGTTGTTCTGGTTTACTGGCTTACACTGGTACTAATGCACATTTCTCTCAGTAGCTGCTCTTAGACGTGGCTCATTTAGACGGTAGGGATTTACTTTCGGCTCTACAGTTTTTTGTTGGGTGTTTGTCTGTCTATGTGTAAAGAGTACTTTTCTTTTTTTCCTCTGGTCGCACAGTAGTTGCCAATAGTTATAAATGCCCAAATACACAGTTGAATAGCTGGTATGTGTGAATAGTCATTGCACTGGCGAAGAACGAGAAATCTTAGGTAAATTTCATATGGTGAATGGCAAGTAAGGGCACAGGACTAAAGATAAATTGCAGTTCAGGATAGTATTTCGATCGTAGTTTCCTATTTTTCTAATAATTTTCACATAGTGTTGTAATATGGTATAATTTAAATTATTATCCAGAAGAACGACAGCACTTAATTCTATCAAAACTGTAGAGAGATAGATGAATGACAAATTAATAATTTACCACCTTTGCATAATACTGTGGCACGGAATACCAGAAGGATTGATGGCAGAAGAGGTTAACAAATTTTAGCAGCTTCCATTAGCTTTTCATTGTCATATGTTTGTGGCGCTGACTGAAATAAGCTTTGTAGGAGATCTCAGTCTAGGGAACTAATTACTTGTGCCGATTGCCATACTGATGAATAGACCCTCATTGTATCATTCCCCTGAAGACGAGGAGCAGTCTGTGATTCACGACTGCATCCTGGCTGATATTTGATAATAATTTTAACAGATAAATGTAGGTAGGCAGAATGATGAAGTGCCTATCCATGCTCTCTGACTATCAAAGGCATGCACGTAGCCAGCTGCGTTCTGCCTTTTTTCTATAATCACTGAAGGAGAATTTTAAGTTATTAATCGAGCTTCGAATCTTCCTGTGTTTTATGCTGCTTTGTTTGGTTAATTATTCCAAAACCACTAGACTTTATAATCAAAGCACTCAAATTGCAGCACGATTGTCACACGCAAAGTGCATATACGTGTTGAGATGTTTGTTGCAAATACTTTGGTATTGTTCTGAAACGAGACTGGGACGGTGAAGAATAGTGCTGCCTTTTTCTTGATTCTAGAGAAAGGCGCAAATTTAACAAAGCTAGATGCAGGGATATACTCCACTTTTTTAAATACGATTATTTTGTCTGCTTTTTTTATATCTATGAATTGTGTTTAAGAGGAGAGCTTTGCAAACGGTCATGGCTTTTGTTAGTACGTGTGCTTGAAACCTGGGTTTATATTAAATAAAACTAATTCCTGCCTTTAGATCTCAAAACTAAGAATATAGATATTGGGTTTTTTTAACACTGGGATCTGTAAATTAGTCATGGCTATTCATTTGTCAGTGTTGACAGCTATGCTCTCTATTAGCTCCTGGATCAGGGATGGAATATGTGTACATGGCCAGTTATTGTTTTAGTACTAGTTACATGAACAAACAAAGCCAGTATTTTATAACTTGGGCGTACAGGTTTTCAAGCTATAAACCTATCGTGACTAATCTGTGAGTCAGGCATTTTTTTGTTTGCTTATTTTGCTGTACCCGAAATTGTGGGGTTTTTTGGTATGTTTTCTAGGCTAAAATATCATTTTACAGTGGCGTTCAGTCATGATCATCTAATGAGATACTAACTGGCACTTATATATGACCATATTAAAAAGATCTACATATATTTGGAGCTCACAATGGAAAATAATGAATTTGATATAACCTTTTCTAGATGTAATTTTTTAAAGGTATGCCTTCGATATAGCAATTATTACACATCATAGCATGTAGTTTTTAATTACATGTAAAAACACGACTACATAAAGCAGAAATCCAATCTGATTTGCTTGGAAATAGATTGCTATTTCTCTCTTCTGGAATGGTTTATTTAAAAACAGTAAATGGAAAAGAAATGCATTTTCTTGTGTTGTTCTAAGCCTCAGGGGCTAAATGTAATGAATATTTTAAGAGATTATTTTAATTAAATTCCTGCACATCTAAACAGAGTAATATTTTATTATCACATACATAACCATGTAACTGAAGTATTCATTAAAGTTAACACTTTCTGGACCAAGAATTCATGGTATGATTTACTGACCTTGTGCAAAAAGGCACAAATTAGGAAGAAAAATGAAGGGGGACAGACTTTGATTAATATAGGTAATGCTATACCATATTTATAATAGCCTTTTCCCTATTCTGGTTTATAAATGCAGTCACTGAGAAAGGTGCCCTGCTGAGGCTGAAATGAGGCTGAAATCGGAGCACATGCCACTAGAGTGTGGGGAAACTGATCACACTGTCAGCAATTCATTTCAAAATGATGTATTTAGTGCTCATTTCACCTTCCAAGAAAAAAGGGAAAGGAGTTCCTTAGACTGGAAGGTGATATTGTTATTTTCAAGGACATACCTAAGTAAAAGATTGCAGAAAGGGGGGAGGTTAAAAAAGAAGAAAAAAAAAAAAGGCAGCACAAACAAGGAGAGCTTTATGCAGAAATTCAGTGCTACCATGCTGTTTGATAATTGCTAACATATGTGGCTCCTCTGTTTCATTGTAGTCGTCCTCGTGAGTTCTGGCGCCTTGACTACTGGGAAGATGACTTGCGGCGCCGGCGACGATTTGTGCGTAACCCCCTCGGATCGACACATCCTGAAGCGACACTAAAAGCAGCCGGAGAACATGGTCAGTGTAAAAACTGCTCCTCGCCTATAGCAGCAGGTTACAGTACCTGAGGCGAAGGTTAGACCTTCCTTCCTAGAAGGTGCTATAAAATTGTCCCAAATGCCAGAAGGTTTGTCACTGCGTTTCGGACGTGCTCAGTACACAGATGAACTGATGGTTGCTTATCATAAGCGATGCTGCTGTTTGTTAAGCACCCTCGTTACATCTTAGCTGGGACATGACGTGTTGTGCACGCTTTGCGTATGGTGATTACAAATACAGTTCTTGCTAAGGATAAGAAGAGGGTATGCAGTCTTGGGACGCACGTTCTTGTGGTAAATTACCTTTTTAGGACTTAGTAACTTCAAAATACAGTAGTCAAAAATTCACGGCAGTTTTTTCAGTTAGCCTTATCATATATCTGTCTATCTTAACAGATAAGTGAAAACAAAAATAACACTTCCTGAGCTAAACTTTATTCAGACCTTTGCACTTGTTTAAATCCTCAAGGAATGCTGTAAGAATTTGATATGGAAGATATTAACAAATGCCGAGAACATAAAGCACTGTTCACCAGTAGATGGTACCGATGACTTCTACCTGGTGATTTTCAAAACAGATGACATTTTTGACAGGGCTTTTTCCTTATTTTATTATCGGGGATCACTTAGCTACACGCTGCTCTCTGTTCTGTAAGAATGCATTAACAAAACAAAGGCAGTGATCGGTTTCAGAACTCTTACAAACCAAAAGATAGAAAGCCAAAGCTTTGGATTTTAGTCTAGAATGTTTGTCTTCGTGATCTATTGAAGAAGGCTATTATTGATCTATTGAAGAAAGCTATTATATCTAAAAATAATTTGATCATATTTAAAACAGTACCCTTCCCCTTGAGTGCACTTCACTGATTAGAATCATTTAAATGTAGGTATTATTTTTCTTTTTTAGTCACACTCACACACACATTATACGTGGAGGCATTCACTTCATGTTAATTTAAAATTATTAGGACTGCTGTATGGGCATGGAAGAACATTGCTGTCATAAAGTTAGTTTCTATCAGGCATCTTAACCTCTTGCACTCAGCCTTAAAGAGCCATTTCTGGAAGAAAATGTCTACAATATGTCAGCTGATATAATGCCAAATGTGACATCAGTCCTTTAAAATAAATGACCATACAGAGAATAGTCAATAAAGTGATCTAAAAGCAGTGTTCATAGAGACCTACATCATCCTGAATAGAAGAGGAACAAGATGTAGAATTAATTAACCCAATTCTTGCTTTGGGGCTCATTGTTGTTAATACCGTTTGTTGTTTTTATGCCGCAGACTTTAATGACACAAGATATCTTTCTGTTTAATGCCACTGGATAAAGAAGAGCTGCCCCCTTTAAAAATGGTGTAGTTTAGATTTAATTGGTTTTGACACAGTTAGAAGTATTCTCCTCACATGTTCCTGTTTAATCTTTATATTGTTTGTCAGGGCATAGAAAAATAACTCTTATTTTTACTGCAAAATATTTACAGCCCCTACCTGTGTTTGTACAACTAATTTTTTCATAGGAACGAAAGATAAGTGCACACTAATAGAGTTATTCATCTTTCGTAGTGACGTGATACGTTCATTAATCCATGCCAGTGTTTCAAGGGCTATCACTCATACTTGGTATCTAATTGACAGGAGTACAGTTTTTGTCAATACAAAATAAAGCTGTATAAAAGTAGCCCTATCTAATAAAGCGTAGCTGATAGCTAACCATGGTAATTGGAACAGAGCTAATTTTTTTGTTACTCCTTCTGTTCAGCATTTGCCATCTATTACAGTGTTCAGTTAGGTGTAGTTTCTTGGTGTTGTTTCACTCTGAATTTAATTGCACAATACCCTCGTTGTTTGTTGTCATTCTGTTTATGTACATACTGAGTGAATTTTCTAGTTTACCTTATTATATACGTAATGTCTGAAAGCATAGTTAATGGCTGTCTTCCTGAGTGTAGATTGGAATGCAGCGCTCATTGTTTTTGGGCTCTCCACTGGCAAGGTGTAAGATGACCCAAGTACAAACTGAGGTTCAACTAGAAGCTACGTAGAATGTATACAAATACAAAAGTGCTGTGTGTGTTTATGGGTGGAGCGTGCAGTTGACAGAGGGGTCGGCCTAAATAATCATTTGATCTTTTTAATTCTGAAATGTGCTTACAGTTTTTTAGTGTTCACCAGTTTCGGGTCAGAAAATAGCTTTGTTTTCACATTTTCATAGCCAGATATTCAGGCCCTGGTTCCAGGATGTGAATATCCTTAGAATTTGCAGTAGATTTTTCCTTGATGTTTTATGATTACTTGTCAGTAACTTATTAATTATTCTATTTCAATTAATTTTGTGTGCCTCTGGTGAAAAAGCATTTTGAAATGATGAATCAAAGGTTCCCCACTGCCTATTTAAGCTTTTCTAAAAACAACGTAACAAAACTAAAACCTGCAACAGGATCTTGCTGAAAGGGAAAATAATGCATAAATAATGGAAAAGTACTATTGCATGTTTGGTAGTATAGATTTTAGTACACTGGTAAGTACACTTTAGCAACTGCTGGGTGTTTTGCAAATCACATCAGATGTGCTCCGTGTCCCAGAGAGCTCAACAGTCAAGCAAAGATTACAATTTGCAACTGTGAAAAAGCTTCAGAAGCAGTCAGAAGCCTAGATATTGTTCAGTAAAACCTACCCAGAACAACAGCCATCAGCTCTGTTGCAGCCTCGTTGTGTGTCTTAGTAGCAAGCACCAATCTTTTCCAGGGATTGATTTGATTTGAAGGAGAGCCTCTGGTGCAGAGGTGGCAGAATAAATACCTGAAGACTGATGTTCTCTGTTCAGACAATCAATACCAGCCCCATGACTATACTTCTGGCTACGTTCTAGTTAAAAACAAATTTTTTAATTCTGACAATTTAATTGCCATTCCCAAGTTCACATTAACTTGCCTGGGGGAAGAAAAGGCTTTAGGTAATTTTTCAAAGGAAAAAAAAATCTTTCCAAAATGGGTATTTATAAAAGTCAGTCTGGTAGTATACTGGGGGGCAGCGGAAAGACAGGTAAGAATGGTTTGGGATGGAAAGAGTTAACTCTTCTTTGTTTCCTCTTTTCACTTACTGTTTAGAAACAAAACCAAAATATTTAGAAATCGTATAGTTATGGAAGTCAGAATTCCATTCCTGGAAGCTTAACATCATGCAAAAAAATGAGTGATTGAAGCCTGTTCTAGTTGGAGCCTGACCCCCCCACTACATGATTTTGCAGGGTAGTCTTTATCTACTTGAAAATGCAGTATCTGGCTTGTTAGCAGGTGATTTTGTCTCTTTCTTTATGTTAATTCACATTTCTTAAGAACTGGGCGGGGCTGGGCTGGGCTGGAGAGCAGTCCTGTTGCAGCCGGAGCTGCGCTAGGGACATTGTGACTGAAAGCGTGGGGCACTGATCCTGTGCAGTATTGAACTTGACTGGTCAGTTGTCTTTGCCGTAGCTCAAGGGATGAAAAAAAAAGTCTTAAAATTAATATTTAAAAAAATATGATAGAAAAGTGCTTGTTTTTCCCCAACGTTGTCTTAATAAAATAAAATAAAAATAAAATAAAAATGAGGGGAGCTTCTAGGAGACCTTATTTTTTCTTATAAAACCAAGTGAGAGGAATTATTTTTAATGCATCTTTTCCTATAGTTACTTCTTCTGATATATTTGCCAGATATAAAACATACAGTCTGTAGTAGTGAAGTATCTTCTGCGTGGTGCTTTCTGATGCTTTTTGTTTTTCAATATCTTCTAAACATTTCATTTTTTCTTTAAGTTGTAGACAGATAATTCGGAATAACCTGCCCTTCTGTGAACGTTGTGAGCTAAATGATTATTTTTACACCCACGTGTTCCAGAGATGGAACTGGAACGAATCAGGCTCTATGCGAATATGTTTGCAAAAAGCTCCTTGAAGAAAGCAGGCCTTAGCAATCTGCTTGGGAAAGATTGTGTGGAAGTGCATTAGTGAAATGTGGCAAAGAAATGAGTGTGCCAGGTACACACGGCACGAGCGGGTTGTCACCTCCTGTGCACAACATAGGCCGTGCCTTTTGGTCTTGATCTTGACAACGTGTGTGTGAATGAGAGGAGCTGTGCTGGGCTGGTGCCAGGAGGTGCAGTGGTGCCAAGAAGAGGCGGGTCTGGCAGAAAGCAGCCTGCCCTGGCAAATGGCTGTGCAGGATTTGGGACCTGGAGCATGAGAGCACCCCTGCACGTGCGTGGGAACCGAAGGTGTCGTGTGATAACCAAACATGCCACGTGGTGGCATGCATCTCTGGCTGGTAACTGCAGAAAAAACTAGACTGTGGCCTACAGAAGTATAGGTGAATCGATGTGGATTGTGGTTCATTTCTGCACAGATATTCACGTGCCCTTGTGCCTGGGGGCTGTGGGTGCAGTGCTTTGTTCAACCCGGTGTAGAACACGCAGATCCAGGCTGCCTGGATCTGCAGTGTGTGCATGCAGTGTGCGGCCCTGTGCCACACCACTGTGTTTGCATGTGTGCAAAAATGGACTAAAAGAACCTCTGTGTTAAATCTCTTCTTGAAAAAGGCAGTTCTGCAATGTGAGTGTGTTTCTGAATTGCTGTAAGAGAGTTCGGGAAATAAATACCTGGGTGAGGGAAGGAGAGGCAGGAGGTATGTATTTGTGTTGCTTGATCGTCTCCGGTTGGAAGCTGCTGTACCAATTCTATTTTTTCTTAATGGTAGGATGACAGAATGTGTCTCAAGTTGTGCTGAACTCAGAGACATGAACCTTAGAGTTTGGCTTTCAGTCTTAAGTGAGAATAGTTAGAAGGTGAGAAATAGCATCTAATAGTGAAGGGGGCCAAAATGCGGATGGGGGTCTGAAACAACACGTCCTTTGCCGGCAGTAAAAAGAAGTAGAAAAATAAAGCTGATTCTCGTCTATTTTATCCACGGAATGGTTTTGTTCTCTTTTACCTTTTTGATCTTTAGCAGAAAGCTGCTGGGCTGCGGAGCGCCAGTGCATGTGGTGTGTGTTAGTACTCTGTCGGTAATTTTACTGCTGCTAACTTAAAATCCTCCAGGGGGAGTTAATTACAGGAAAACCCTTCTAACCATCAGCCGCATATTTCCATGACAAGAAGGGTTTCAGCTCACGCTGAACAATTCCAGAATCAAAGTTACCGTTATTTACATGGTTGTGTTGTAGAAGAAAGGAAAACTTGGGTTTGTACGACGCTGTTAAGCCTTATTGATCCTTTTTATTTTTGCTTATGTACGAGCGGCAGTGATGGTTTGGGTGAGAAATTATCTTGAAGAAAAGGAAGAGTATTCTGTATGGTGTGATGAACCTTTTTTCTTTTAACTCTATTTTATTTGGTGACGCCCACAGCAAGCACGGGGCATTTGTTGGGATATTGTAGGGTTTTTTTTTAAATTATTATTATTTCATTTTTTATTTTGTTATTTTTCACTGAACCTCAAAGTCTATTACTTGTAATTTATGTGCATATATTTAGTTAATATAAACTTTATAACTCGCCACTGGGGACTTGCCTCCTGCTGTAAACATTTGCACGCTAACGCCGGTTTCGAGCAAGCAGCGCAACTCCCGTCGTGCGTGGGCAGCAGCGAGCGGTGCGCTGCGGCTTGCTGCTCGCGGGGCGCGGTTCTCCGAGGCGCAGCGCCAGGGGCATTGTCGATTGCACTGAAGAAGCAGCGGGCTCATTTTAAACTTCTGTGGGGGGCGGGTGAGAAGGGAGAAAAAGCGAGCTCTCGTCTCAGTTTGTTTTGGTTTTGGCTTGCTGCTGCTTTGAGCTTGCAAGCTAAGCAAAACCGCCGCGCAGCCCGCCCGGCGGAGACGGGGCCGCCCGAAGCTCGCGGCGGCAGCACGAGCTGCCCGCTCCCGCCCGCCTCGCGGCGCCGCCGGCACGCGCAGGTTACCGCGGCGGTCCCCGCGCCTCCTGAGGGCAGGTGCACGCGGCCGTCCTCCTCGCCCTCCCGCCGGGGATGCGAAGGAGCCGTCCCGCCGCTCCGCACGGTGCCGCTCGCCGCCGACGAGACGGAGCGGGGCGCGGAGCCTGGCCGGGGGTCGACGGTGCGAACGGGAGCCGCGGGGAAGAGCCGCTTGCGGGCTCCGCTCTGCTCCGCCGTCGTCGGCGTGGAGCGGGCTTTTAATAGGGTTAAAACGAGTTGCGTCCTGACATCAGAGGATTTAGGCGGCTGCTTCCCGTAGGTAGTCCCAAACTGCGTTTTCTTTTGTGAACTTTCATTTTTGTACGAGAAATAACAAACCTGCTGTACCCCTTTGTCTCTGAGACCTGACAGAGCGCTGTGCCTTTCTCGTTGCAGCTCCCGATGAAGATATACTTGTTAAGGGAAAGCAGTCTATCAAGAGTCAAGCTTTAGGAAATCAGAACTCAGAAAGTGAGATTCTCTTGGAAGGCGACGACGATATCACGTCATTCATTGAGGAAAGAGAAGTGGAGAACCTAACGGGTAACTGCAGCTATCTGCTTTCCGCTCAGCCTCCTTGCAGCTTAAGTTCTCATCCCTCCTGCTCTGTGGTGAATAATAGTTGGCGATGCACACCAATACACTGTCCCTGCCCACAACTGAAACCTTAACTTCATTTTTTTGTGTACATCTGATGCTGGGAATTTACCTGAGGAGAGTTGTGCATATTCTTTCTTGGATTGCTACAACCTGCCTTGCAGATCAGATGCCTGTATTCTTGGAAACCTTCTTTAGAAAAAGCAGCTCTGCTCAGCCAAGAACTTCCTTTATTTTTGACCTTGTTTCATTCCTCAAAACATAAGGCCCAGTGGGCAATTAGGCAAATTTGTAATTAAAGGCTTTCAATAGTTACCTTCCCCCTCCCCTCCCCCCAAGTTTCTAAAATTTAACATCCTAATTATTCACTCGCACTTGAAGGATCCGTGCAATCTGTAGATTTAACTCCTCTAAGTCCCCCAGTTCGAGTCCCTTCTCCACCATACCCATATTTGACTTTACTGTTCCTGGAAGAAAATAAAACCAGCAGTACTTCAGTTCCTTGAACTTGATGAATTTTACCAAGTTTCCTGCAGCCTTTGCTGATGTTGCATTCTAAGTGGAATGAGTCTGTTCAGTTGAGAATGTAAATAGTAACTTCCTTGGTTTGAGGACTGGGGGTTACAGAGCATCATCATTGTTATTTGAGGGGCATGGGATTACTCAAAAACACAGATTTCTCTGTGTCCTTCTGTTTTCTCAACTGGTTTCCCTTGCTCATTTTCCTTAGAGAAAAATTTCATTTTTTTAATAATTCTGGTTTCCTGAGAGCCTGATGTTATGAGCCTCCATTAAGATAATTTACGGAAATTAGTGCAAGTGATTATTTACTGTCAGTTTGCTCATCCCTTGTCTGAACTGCTTTCCACTCTTTTCAATTTTTAGAAACAGATTTTAAAATACAGTGTAATAAAAAAAAATAATAAACTTGGGTGGGAAGGGTGAAGTAAAAGAAGGAAGCAGGAGCACAATAGCACTTTATGTATGTGAATCTCCTTTTCCTTCCTTTCTACCAGGAGCTTTCTTCTCAGCAGCCTTCTCTGTTTCCTTCTCTTTTATTATATATTCATTGCTTCTAGTAATACATTCATACAGTAATAGAGGTGAAAGGGGAGTTTAATTATATAATCTTGACAATGGCAATAGGATTAAGAAGTAATCCCCGCTAATAAAGTGGTGTGGGTTAGAAATGAAGTGGAAATTGTCAGGGGTCTTCTGCAGGACCTAGACTGCCCCAGCTTCTGCAGCTGTCTGCTTGCCCTGTAATTGAATGTCTGAGAGTGATTGAAAAAATGTTATTTCTCCTCTGGATTACATGCTAATGTACAGAGGGCAAAGGGAGACAGCAAAAGAACACATAGCTGCTTATTTCATCCGTTTGTGGGGGTGAGCTTTGGGAAATCATGGCAGTTCTGCAGCTATCTCATGCCCATCTGCAAACACAATGTATTTGTACATTGGGAATAGAGGGCAAAGCTGCTCTGATCTCAGCAGAGCATCTCTTCTTTTGTCCTAGTGGCACACATTGAGATTGATGCGAGATTAAGGACCATCGCCCTCCTAACAATTGATGGAAATGACAATTCATCTGAATTTTTTGTCAGTTATTCTCACATTGATTACCTGAACGTGTGTACCTCATTTTTAGATGCTTTATTAAAACAAAATCATCCGTGTCACTTTCGTTATCTTCTGCTGTTTTATAAAAGCCAGATATTACTGCAACCGAGGAACTTCATTTTCTCTCCTCATCATCGTCCAAATGACCAACCTAGCCTGTTTCCTTTCTGTGCATGCTAGTTTCTATAACAGATCCCGTATTGCCACGTCTGTGCCCAGCCTATTGTTTTCAGTGGTCATCTGATCTGTCCCTGTGATAAGCCCTGTGGAGATGTGATTATTACAATAAAAATTCATTGAGTTGGAAACCAACCCTCCAGCTGTTTACTCCCATAGTCCCCAAGCTACAGTAACACTACGTGGAATCCTTGAAAAATATTTTGTGTGAAATCAAAGGCATCTTTAAAACATTTTACTGTGGGCTCCCTAAGACTGTGTAGCTTTGACAATAGGTTTCTGTCATCTGTGAGGGAATGCTTCACAGCCAGACAGCTTTGAGCCTTGTCTGCTCTGTTCATCTTTGTAGAAAGCTATTGAAACTGCCCACTATCTACAGAACGTTTTTGACAGTGGGATTTCGAGTGTTTGTGTGTGCACTCCTCATATTGCATACGACAGAAGGAACGCGAGCACTGAAGTTTCTTGAAAAGAAAATGCATCTGAGTGAAAACCGTATCTTGCCATGCTAAAGCTGACTCTGGTGATTGTAATATATGCATCGGTTTGCAATTGTAGTGGCTTCAACTTTGCGCGGAGCAGAGAAACTGTAAATCTATTACATATGTTCTCTTCGGGGATAAAAAGATTCTTGTTTTTTAAGGAAGAGCTAAGATCTTTGTTTTATTTATTTTTGTATTTTGGGTTTGAAAAGCATGTAGAGTTGTGAAAATGGATGATGTTTGCATTCTTTGGCAGGTCCAGTTGCCCTGAGCGCGCCAGCTCAGCTGGTGGCACCCTCGGTGGTGGTGAAAGGCACTCTGTCCATCACTCTTTTTGAGCTCTACTTCGAGGTGGATGAAGAAGATCCCAGTTTTAAGAAAATCGACCCGAAGGTAAGAGATCATTGACCCTGAGCTCTGAGAGATGATGACAAATTACCCGAGCCCTTTAATTCTTCATCCTACTCCCTTTACCTCTCTTGGCTCTCAGTGTTCCTGCTTCACTAAGTTTGCGACTGACTGTATATGTTCGCGAACTTCTCTTATGCGACACCTCCTCTCCTCCCTGTTCTCCCCCTCCCACAATTCGACCCTACTTGAATGTTAATTAGCTTGCTGCAAATAAAGCTCCAGGGAGGCATCTGAAATAAAGACATCTTGAATCGCAGGCCTGTGTGAACACAGGAAAGTCCAGCGAGGCTGTTAGCCCAAACGCCATGCTCTTCACTTTTCAGTGCTTCTGCATTGTATTATTATATAACGGATTTTATAGGGCCTGTTACTATTTATGGTGCCTAAGCAGAAAAGTTAATTGCCCTCTTAAAAATACGTTCTCGAACTGACTTGTTAATTTCCACAAACTTTATTTGCTCTGAGTTACTTGATGGCCGGAGTTGGTTTAAAATGAGAAACCTGTCTGTAAAATCCCAATTTCAAGGGCGGTATATTCTGAGATGAGCTTAATGAGGTTACTTGCATGTTCTACACAGCATCGCAGCAGCGTTTCAAAAGCATGACATGTTACTAGCAAATATTCTTGTATGCCACTTTAAGCACGCGGACGTCTCCTGGTTTGTAAATATCTGCTTATTAGAAAACACAGTGCTGATTTCTTGGTGAAGGGAAATAAGTCACCGGAAGACATAGTGGTTTTGTGCCAATCTGTCGGCAGCACCCTGTGTGTTAAGCACCGGTTTGGTTCTTAGTTCCTGTGGAGTAAGCAGCTCTTGACTGTATTCAGTATGGTCTGGGATCATCCAGTGTTATCAGGGGAAGAATTCATTTTGCCAAGAACGCTCTCAAACCCTTGTAGCTAGCCGCTCGTATAGAACTGGAGGTCAGAGAGTGATTTTATGTGGTACCGTAAATGAAATTTAACTTCTTTTTTTGGTCCTGAAACCTTCTGGAAATTATTTTAAGTGCACTTAAAATTTTGACGTGCTTCCTCTTTCCATAGTACTTTTTAAAGTACGGAATGGTAGGAAACGTCTAGCATGTAAAATGTGGGGGCAAGTCGCCGTAGTTGATCCTCCATCTTCGGTGTTGTGCTGTGCATTGTACTGGCAGGAGCAAAACCCTACAGGTCTGCGTCTCTCCACACTCCTGCTTTCTGTGCAGGACGTTTAAGCACAGATGAGAACTCTCCCCATTTTTGTGACCTGCTTTGTGGGGACGTTGCCGCAGTCGGCTGGCTTTCTTTTCTCCTGTTGTCTAATAGTTGGGAGTGGCTGTTTCCCTGCCCGCGGGCAGAACTCTCCTTTGGTGTGACTGTCTTTCATTCTGCATCTGAGATACTAGCTTCTTAGGAAAAGAATCGGTTACGTATTAAGTATGGGCTACATCTCCGACATTCTGTTTGCGATGCTGCTTTCATAGAAGGCTTTAAAAATGAGCGGTTTTTTATCTCTTTTTGGGAGGAGAGCGATAAGAATAAAATGTGTGAATTTTGCTTTGAAATAGCGACGGGCTCCCGGTGCATTAAGCACCTCCGTGCCCCACCCTCCGCTCGGATGGCCGCAGTGCCTGGAACTGCGCTGGAGCACGCCC
This sequence comes from Cyrtonyx montezumae, assembly GCF_038088225.1. NCBI lineage: Eukaryota > Metazoa > Chordata > Aves > Galliformes > Odontophoridae > Cyrtonyx > Cyrtonyx montezumae. The sequence goes on along the minus strand of NW_027071936.1, from coordinate 12,440,855 downwards.
CTAAAACTCAAACCCCGAAGCAGGGTAGCTGGGGAGGCCCGCTCAATTACCGAGGCTTCGTCCTCGTTTTGGTAAATTGAAGTTACTTGTCTGTTGCTCCAAAGTAGCGATAAGAGCGTGACAATGTGCCGATGAGATCAGGACTGGCGCTCGGGACTGTTTTCCCACGGAAACGGCCGCGCTGCCAGGTGAGCCGGGGACGGGCTGCACCGCACCGCATCCCCCCCGGCCCCGGCCCCGCCGCGCTGCCCGCACCTCTCGCTTCGTTTTCGCCCAAAGCCTAGCGCGACCCCAATGGGAACGGCTGTTCCTTTCCGCATCCGTCCGCAAAGAAACGGAAGCGGCGTTTGGCTGCAAGAAGTTGCCTTTTCGCCTGCCTTCCGAGGGACGCCGAAACTTGCTCGAAACGCTGCGAGCCGACTTTGGAAGCCTTGTCGGGGGTGGGGGGGTTGGGAGCAGGGCAGTTAACGACGGCGCCCTTAACGCTGGAAAATGCCGCGAACGTTTCCCGGGCGGGGAAGCGAAGCTGCGGGTGGACGGCGCGTTCGTACGGGGAATTTGTAACGCAAAATACAAACGGTCGAGGTTAAGCGGGAAAAAAGAAAAAAAAAAAGAAGGAAAAATAATAAGGAAGCTGGAAACGAAACCGAGCGCGCCCGATGCGCGGCGAAACGCCGCGGGCTGTCTGCCTGCAGCGGAGCGGGGCGATGCTCCGCGCGGGTCAGGGCGGAGAGGAGAAAGCCGCACGAAATGTAACGCGGTGCAGCGCTGGGCGCGCGCAGAGCAAAGGGTTTCCTCCACGCCCCGTCCTAACGGGAAACCGAGGGAGCTCGGCGGGAAGCGGGAGGGAAGGCGCCGAGCGGAGGGCTCGCGTTCAGCCTGCGGTCCCGCTTCGCGTTTTGGTTTTTAAGCGTTGCTTCTGCAACCGGCCCGAACTTAAGAACCATGCACGAAAAGTCCGAGTAAAGTTAAAGTGATATTTTTATTACTATTTGCAACAAGTCAGTGGTGGGGCACATCATCTGACCTCGGCGCCGAAATACATTTAACATCGGTAAAACTTTTTTTTTTTTTTAAGGGCAATTTGTACATATAGTTAAATAATTTTTCACTTGGTGACAACATTCAGGCAGACAAGAGAGAGAGAGAGAGTAAGAAAAGGACTATACAGGGATTGGAAAAATGTACCTTTGGGCTTTCGTTTGGCCGTGGCAAAAGTCCGAGCGCTTCCCTTTGCGCAGGGGCCGGAGCGGAGGAGGAGAGGCGCGGGGGGAACGTCCCCGCGGGCGGCGCCGATCCGTAGCAGTCTGCGGCCGCCGCGGTACCGGGGGCCGAGCGGCGTGCGCCCGGGCGCCGGCCCTATAGTTTGTCGAGGCTTTTGGGATTGGTGAGGATCTCCCGGGCCAGCCTCCAGGTCTGTTTGGCGGCGCTCTCCAGGGCCGAGTGGGGCTTGCCCTGAAAGAGGTCGAGATTGGGCAGGAAGTAGTGCGGGCAGCGGCGGCACTGCAGGCAGGAGATGAGCTGTAGCAGGATGCCGTTGAGGCGGTCGCCCAGGCACGCCTCGTCCCAGTCGGTCTCCCGCGGGTGCTTCTCGCACTCGTACAGCAGCAGCGTCTTCATGTGGTAGTTGTTGAGCGGCTGCCCGGGCAGCTCCAGGTGCCGGTCCCGCAGCGTCTTGAGCACCGAGAGGCACTTGTTGCGGCAGCCGCCCATCAGCAGGCGGTTCTCGGCCTCGCCGAACTGCAGCACCCAGGCGTCGCTCTCGGCCGAGCTCTGTTTGCCCGTTAGCGAGTAGCACTCCTTGGAGAGCAGGTTGAAGCCTTCCGCCTTCACCTCGGCCACGCGGTTGGGGCCGGGCCAGGGGATGTGCGGCATGGGCCACTGAGCCGCGCTGCGCGGCCAGATGCCCGTGCACTTGAAGGCGGGCGTGATCTGCACCACGTAGCGCTCACGGATGCGCAGCTTCACCTCGCTCGTGTCCGCGATCATCTTCACCACGTCGCGGTAGCTGCACTTGTCCACGGCCTGGGCCACCAGCGTCTGGAAGCGGGAGCGGATTTTGCGCGCCGACAGGTAGCCCGAGGCCGTGATGAACTCCACCCAGAGCGACATGCTGCGCTTGCGGCCGTCGCTCAGCTTGAGCACGGCGCAGCCCGGCAGGGAGCCGTCGTCCACGAAGTTGAAGACGCCCATCTGGTTGAGGTAGAGCACCACCTCGAACTCGGTGGGCGAGATCACCTCCAGCCCCTCGTAGCGGGCGTCGATCTCGCTCAGTGAGCTGATGAAGCGCGGCTCCTGCACCTCCACCTCTTTCAGCACGTCCGACACCACCTTGCACACCTCGCGGATGGTCTTGGCGATGGCCGCCTTGCGCGCCTGGCAGCGCTCCGTGTAGTACTTGTTGAGCTGGTACACCAGCTTGGCCTGGGCGGCGATCATGTTGGGGCACAGGTCCGGGCTGTACACCGGGCTCTCGCAGTACGTTGAGGGATCCAATGCTTTAGCGGGGGCTGCAGCTTGGCGGAGGGCAGCGGCCGGTTCGGGCACCCCCGCCCCCGCCGGGCGGACGGCGGCAGCGCGGGGCGGAGGAGAAGGAGGAGGAGAAGGCGGCACGAAGCGGCGCGGCCCGGCGCTGCCCCGGCCCGGGGGCGGCGGGGGCCGGGAGGTGGATGCTGCCGCTGCGCTCGGGCGCCCGCCCCCCCGCGCCGCTGCACGGCCGCTTCAGCAGTTCATGGAATCGAAAGAGCCCGAGCGAAGTCGCGCAGGAGTTCCCCGCAGAAGCGCCGGTCGGCGGCGAACTTTGGCACCGCCCGCGGGGCGAGAGGAGGAGGAGGAGGAGGAGGAGGAGGAGAAAGGCGAGCGGTGGCCCGAGCTGTGAGCGAGCCCCGTCCGGCAGCCGCCCTCGGTCCGCTCTCGGTGCGTGCCCCTCCGCCGGGCGCCCTTCTGCCCCTGGAGCTGCGCGGCTCCCGCGATCGTTACTCGCAGAGTCGTGCGCCCGCTCTGCGCTCGCTCATCCCCGTCCTGCGGCTCGGCACGGATTGTTGGGGTTTGTTTTTCTTTGCACACACTGTGTTATCCCGGTCGGGAGGAGGGCGGTGCGGTATGCCCGGGAGCACTTCTCCTCCCCCTCCCCACCCCTGGCTGTGCGCGCCGCGGCTCTCGCTGTCCGCGCCTCTCCCTCCTCCTCCTCCTCCTCCTCCTCCTCCGCGTGTCCGCGCGGCTCTGGGCGCGCTGGCGCCGTGGTTACTTTATGAATGAGCCCCGGCCGCGGCGGAGGGGCGGAGCGCGCCTCCTACAATCGCCGCCGAGCTGTCAGCGGCGCGGCCAATCGCGGCACCGGGCGCGGTCGGAGCGGGACCGGCGGGCGGGGCAACGGGGGCGCGGGCACGGCGACGTGCACGGCCGCGGCCCTGGGCCGGGTACCGGCGGTCCGCAGCCTTGCTCGCGGCCCGGGGGCGAGCCGTGCGCCGGCTGCCGGAGCCCCGGAGGTGTGCGAGGGGCGGGGGACCGCGCCGCTGTAAATCTCCCGGCGGCGATGTCGGGATGTTGCGGGGAAAGTGGGAGCGTCGCTGGGGCGAGGTGGCGCGCCGCGGGCGCGTTAACGTAGAGAAACCCGTGCTGTTAAAGTTGCGCTCGTCCTCCTGAGGGTTGAGTCGTTCGGAAAGGAAACCGTATTTTATGCAATCTGGTGTTAATGAGAGCGCTGGGTGGTTTGGATGCATATCCGCGTCCGTGTCGCGTCCGTGCAAGAAACGCTGCGAGCGGGTGTTGGTTGAACGCCGGGGCAAACCGAACTCTTTTCCCCACAGACTCCCGGTGTGGGGAGTGGTGATGTCCGCCCGCTCCCCAGGCTGGGTGTCCCCACCTGCAGCAGGCCCGGTTGATCCTCGGCGCGCCGAGAGCAGGCAGCGGTGCCGCGGCCGTTCCCACGCCGTTCACTCCGTGCGGGTTCACCCCGCGCTCGGGCTCTGCGTCCGGTTCTTTTTTTTTTTTGCTATTATTATTATTATTATTTTTTTCCATTCGTTGCAGCTGGCTGAATTTACTAAATAAAATATCGTCGTCTGTTTACCGCGCGCGTTTAAATTAGAAACATGCCTTATGCCGACCGTGCAACCGTGAGCTGGGGGAAGTAAGTACGGACGTGCCCGGCGCCGGGGCTGCTCGGGACGCCGTCCCCCGACGAGCCGCCCTCTTCGGGCTTTGCCTCACGTCGCTGCAGTCGAGGCACCGCGGCTCGGCGGGGCCGGCAGGTGCCCGGCGGCAGAGAGACGGGCCGAAGGCGGCTCCGGGCAGAGCAGCCTCAGGGACCGGGGAGAAGGGCCGTGGGGGGGAACGCGAGTGCCTGTTTTCAGGGCAAAAAACAGAGCGGAGGCGGTCGCCCTCCCGCCCCCCGCTAAGGTGACTGATGGTAAAGCGTTACCAGCGCTCAGATTTAAAACAATTCTTTACCAATTTTCCTGTCTGAGGTTGAAGCGCTAGTAAATAATAAATCAGCTAAACAAAAGCCGACTTTAATTTATTGCCCCGGCGCTAATTAGAAACATCATTTGAGCAATAAACTTAAACACTTCCAGCAAATAATGCGCGTGAAGCTCTTCTCCTGGCGATTGTGGCCGCGCCGCATTAAGAGCGGCTTCGGCTGTGGCGGAATTTGCTCTCGCCGGGATGAATAATTGAAAGGAGCGGTATCGGAGGAGCTGCAGTCGAGGAGCTCTTCTCCTCGGTGCCTTTACGGACGGCGGTGCGGAAGTCCGTCAGCGCTCCTCGGTGATGCGGCGTGCGGAGCGGCCGCTCCTCCGGCAGCGGGGGACACTGCGCTGCGTTGGGATGAAGGAGCGCGGAGAGGGACTCTCGGGTCTAAAAGGCACTTGACGCCTTCGGGGCGATTGATCTGCATTCTCCCGTTATAATCCGTCTCATCATACTTGAGTTAATGAGGCGGGGGCGGAGGTGATCTGATGGTCCTTGACAAATTCATTAGGGAGGCTGCGGGACGTTTTATTTGACTGTTAAACATCGTGTTTGTTTGGTTTAGGCAGCGCCGACATCGGCACGCCGCTGCCTGCAGCAATAGTGTTTTGTTAGCGAGGGCTGCTGGAAACGGAGCTGCGAGGGACTCGTGCGGGGGGAGCGCGCGGCCCCTCGGCACCTCCTCCGCTGCGGGCCCACACGTGGCACCGCTTCTGCGCGCAAACGGGGTGGCATTGTGGCGGCCAACGGCGGCTAGGAAGCGTGCGAGCACCTCTTTTGTTTTATTTCATTTTCCTTCGAGAGAGCGAGAATGCCGTGCATTTTGTTAATCCTTGAAAAGTAACGAAGGCAAACCATCAAAACCAGAAGAAAACTGGAAAACGAATCGGAGTTTCAGCAGGAGGCACGCGTGGCTTTTTATTGCCTTACGTTGTGGCACGCCTGCTTTTGCTTGGCTGGCCGGCTTACCGGCAGCATGCTTTACGTGTTCTTGTTCTAAAAGGTGTAATTTAAAGTTTCTATCACGTGGTGCTGATACAGCGTTTAATTTTAAAGTCAGTTCGAAGTTTGATCGAAATCGCAAGGCTGTTAAAGGGTTTGTGCCCGACTTACCCTTTTTCTGTCTCCTGAGTGGAGAAGGAAAAGCAAATGCAGGAACAGGTGCTCCCAAAAGGGATAATTGTTTTTATGAATAGCACATGAAATATGGATGTGTACACATCCGTTTTGTTCGTGTCAGCTTTGTAGACAAGACCCAGCTAGCGCTCCCTGGTTTCCCAGTAGCTGCTTTCCTTTCTGTCCTTTCAGCTACGGGAAGCAGGTTTGTGGAAAACACGATAATTAATCTGCTCGTGGAACCTAACATCGTGGTATTTTTTTTTCCTGGGGATCGGTCTTCAAACATTCTCAGCTTTAAGCACTTTGTAGAACTCTGCTTCCATTTATAGAAGAACAGTATGGGAAAAGAGCTAGTGCCCTTTGCCTGTCATTTTCATACATTCCTGCACTGCTGATGGAGCTTGAACTGCTGCAGGGAATGTATGGATTTGAGAAGAAATGATTCAGAAATGCGTGTTGTGTTTCTGTGCAGCGGGGCCAGGTTAATGGTTACAGTGAAGGCTGCCGTGGGTTTGACGGTTAAAATTCTGTTTACGTTCAGTGGTGTGCAGTATGTACCTTTTTTCTTAAAGGCAAGGCTTGGCTTTGCTGTCTGCTGATCTCTCCGAAGAACTGTGTTTATGAAGTTAGCTGATAGCACGCACTGGGGGAGAGAAGGTATTTTCCATTCAGCAGATATCATTAATGTGTTTCATCAGCAAAGAGTATTACACAAATCTTGTACTTTTTTTTTTCTCTGTGAAGATTAAATAGTGTGATAATTAAATCATTTATATGTGTTTCTACGTCTCCCTTTGCTTTCTTTCTGATGTGGAAAAGGGGAAGGCTCCAACTACTCTATGAAGCTGAATTTTCCTTTCCTTTTCCTTCTTAAAATGTGGATGTGTTGATATTCTGGTGTTTAACCACTTTCCACTCGAAGGCTTTCTCTGTTGCTTTGAATCTTGAATTACGGGTCGTTTCTCATTTCTCTTGAAATAACAGCTGCAACTGTTAGCTGCAAGATAGTTTTGGCTACTAAACACAGTTTTATAAGCTTGCCCTCAGTAAGTTGACAGTCAGAGAAAGTCAGGCGTGTGCACTAGAGGAGGACGTTTCTAATGCTTTTGTAGCATTTTCTCCTTTAAAAACTTCTTGGGGCCCTTCTGTTTTGTTCATTTTGTTTGGGTGTTGTTGCATGCTATTGGTACATGCTTTTTTATCCAGCAGAATTAGCCTAATTTGGTGCGTTGACTGGTCTTTATTTACAGTAATTGATTAGTTGTGTTAATGATGTCCATTTTAACAAGTATGAGAGCGTGTAACATCCTGGGATTTTGCCATCGTGGTCCTCAGCTGGATGCAGTAGCACTTGTTTGCTTAAGAAGGGTATTTATGAGTTAATCTAGGGTTCTCTAATACAGTTTTGACATCGAACTTCAAAAATTTCAGTTTCTGGCTCCAGAAGTGGAAGCTTCTAATTTATACACTTACACTTTTAAAAGTGCTTCCCCAAGTAGCAATGGAAAATGCTCCTCACCGGCTGTGCTACAGGTAACAGCTCTTCCGTGAGCTTCCGTGAGTGCAGTTTATAAAGGGAAGGGGGGCTGTGGGAGGAGGGTCAGAAGGGGCTCAATCTTCTCAGTTGCACTGCTGACCAGCATGCAGTGTATCGAGTCACTCCTTTTTGTTTCTGCTTCTCACCCCACTTCCCCCCTCTCCCAGTATGTAAAGATGATTTTTAGTAGAATATGGATGAGGTAGAAAAGGCATGCAAGTTTATTTATTCTTTTTTTTGTAATATTTCCTGTTTGAACAGTCTTAGAATTGTTGCCTTATTCAAACATTTTGCAATTTCAACGCAGAGTTAGAGGTGTCTACATTTCTGCTTGTCGTACTTCGTGACATTAAACTTTTACCCTTTCAAAGTACTATGCTGGCATAAAAGTAGCCTATTACTAGTTATAAAATCATCGCAGGGGTTTGTTGCTACTTCTAATGAGAGAATCAAATCTTAGCTGTTCTATAATATGTCTCGCTGTGCATATTTTATTTCAAAATGACTTCTCCATGAAAGTGTGCTGCTTTCTTTTTAAAAGTTTTCTTGCGAATTAGAGAAAGGTCTGAGTGCAGATTAGTCCTATGTACTGCCTCCTGTAGCTGGGAAGGGGAAACTCTGTCGGTTCAAGTAACGTATAAAAGCCGTCTGCATAGTTTAATTGAAATAATATTTGGTGATCTAAGGGATGGAAATCGTTCCTTTTCTTTAACCGTCTGAAATAAAACTAGGATGTAAAACAGCTGTCTTGGCCTATGGAAATCAAGGTTCTGCCAGTCTGTTTCTTTTCTTCATTTTCTCCTTCTATCTTCCTTTATTATCTTTGGATCCCAAGGAGTCTTTCTTAGTTTCTAACTGGTTTTGTCTGCAACAAGGGGCTGGGTTGCTGGGTTTAAATAGACTTTGGATAGAGTGAAAAATCTTTGATCTATGTCTATGACTGCTTCCAAATGATTTGCTTGCTGGGACTGGACACTGTCCATGCCCTTTCACTTCACTATCAGATAGGCACACAAAAAGGACTTGACATGCTACCAGATGCATAGTTAATCATTGCATTAGGTCTGTAAAGGGGTCCATCCAGACTCAATTAGGTCTAGCATTTTTAACTAGAGTTTGCTCTGTAGTTTGTTTGGAATGCAGTATTAATTGTAACTGCTGTTCTGTTTACTTAACAGCGTTTTCACAGACGTGTACACTTTCTGGGAGGTTTTTGCTGCACTTCTTTTGCTTTGCATTTATTTTGAACAGCTGAGTGTTCAGATACAACAAATATTTCTGCAGTAAAATATATTACCTGAAGCTTTCATGAAAAAAGAAACTGTAACTCAGCTGTTTTCCTTTCTCACTACTGACTTCTAAATGTGCAGTTGAAATAAGTACAGCGACTGTGTATTGAAAACGTGTTTAGAAAAGTAGTTTCCAAGAGCATTTCAAGATTTGCAACTGAATGTTAAAATCTGAAACCCGCACAGAAGCAGTTCTCCTATCATTTATTTACGCAAGAGCTCCTTCCTATATCTGGCTCTGCATGCTTTTCTGTGGGAAGGACATGAAGGATGTGGAAGTTAGGAAGGTTCAGCTGCACAGTAAATTATTGCTCCGAATCTTACTTGTATACTTACATTAAAAGGTACTAACTGCGTGTGCCGAACAGAGAGCATTTAAAATTCCTAGAATTCACAGAGTTTCAAGGAAAATGTAGTTGAGTTAGCTTGCACTTTAACAGTACGAAGAGGCTCTGGTATGCAAATGGTATGAACGGTTTTGATCACACTTGCAGTTTGTATTTCCATGAAATGCTTGTATTGAGGATGGTAGGCCAACAGGAGGAGGGCTCAGAATGGCGTGAAGCCATCGCTGCTTGAAAATTAAAGTTGCTTCTAAAAGAAAGGAACACTGATGGGAGTATTTTAAAGTATTTTCATTTGTTTTTTTATGAAGTTTTTCATTTGTTGTGGGGGAAAGGAGGAGCAAGGCATTCTAGTATGTTTATAGTTACTAAAACTATTGTATTCCACTTCGGGAAATAGTTCAGCCTTCATTTTAAATCTGAGATTTCATGCTTTAGTTCTTTGCTTCATGGTTGTCAGCATTCTTTAAGGAGGGAGGGTACATTAAAATGTAACATTTATCATTTGTCTGTGGTCACAGTGATATTCTGACATTGCTAACGGCCTTCCAAGATCCAGGATGTGTGAGTGAATGCTACTCAGAAGCGCCAGTTAGGGCTCTCAGGGGATTTTCAGAGTTAACTCTACTTACCTGCTGCTCTGAAAGACAGGTGTGCATGTGTGTGCGTGTGTATCCTGCGTTTGTGGTTGGTATTCGTTCATGTGAACGCACGTCAGAGTGAGAAGGACGTGAGTCCTTACAAGGCATGGGCGGGTAACTTTCCCTCGCCCACTGTCTGTCTCAGGAGCCCATTTTAAGTGGCACTTGAGTCCCAGCACATCTACAGAGGGCAACTGTGTACGTGTCCGGTACGGGTTGCCAGAGTGCGAACTTGAAAGAAAGTGGGACTGAAATGCAGGGTCATTTGCAAATTTATGTTTTATCTCCCTCTGCTTGAAAATTTATGAGGAGAGTGACTTCGGGTGCTGGTGCTGTGTGTTCCAGGGCTTGCCCCCACTGATAACACCCTTGTTGGCGTGAAAGTGCAATGCAAATTATGACAGTTACAACCTTCTGTTTCGTTTAACCTGTCAGTGGATTTCCTGGCTCAGTGCTGAGGGCAATGGTGTGTTCAGCTAGTTCCATATTCACCTAAACTTAAAAGGTCAGGTTTCTACAGGCAAGCCTAGTCAAAGCCTAATTGATGAGGAGGGCAGGGGACAGAATTTACTGTTCTGTTGGCTAGTTTCATATCGTTAGGTTGTCCTGAAAGCATCAGGCAGTCACAGCCCCTTTCATGTAAGTGCTGACCCTAGACAGGAGCTGACAATCAAAGGAGGCAGCCACAGGAACCAGTGCAAGTAGGCTATTGATTTTTCAGTTAGGTCTAAGTAGTTTGTAGTATGGGTAATGGGTGACAGAGGCAGGTATGTCATTATCAATGAGCTCCAGAACAGTAGCGACAGCCCCCGCTCATATTTCCTTCAGCACTGACAGTATGCATCCAGCGGTGGTCGATAAATCGCCCAACCTTTTCCTGACAAGTGACTTGGAGGTGGAGGGGGGAGTCAAAGAGCTAAACTTCTGTACTTGAACTTGACGGGGGCGCGGAGGGAGGAGCCCGCCGCCCGCATCTGTGCGAGGGACCAGGAGGGCGAGGGAGCAAGGCCCCAGCAGAGGCCTGGCCAGCAGCCGCCTTGCCTCCGCGCTTTCCAGAGAGTGAAAGTTTTTCTCGAGATCAAGTGGAATAGCTCAGAACGCCAGCTTTCTGCAGCAGGGGTCTGCTCCAGTAGTTAATTTAGGTTTCCATGGCAGGGCTTTGTTTTTACTTCAGCGTCGCTCTGCATTTAATCAAGGTTATAGTGCCGCGGCAGTGCAACAATCACAGTCTGCCATTCCAAATCCGCTTTTAATTCCTAGTTTCCTCTTCTTAAATTTCATATGTGGAGGCTATTTAAAGATACCGAAGCTTTCTTATAAATCCAAGGTGCTGTCAGTACCGTTTTATGTTCTGACTACCAACGCTGTTTTCAGTCAGTAGTGGTGTATTAATACCTTAGGAAGCTGAAAAAAAGTTTTTATGACTTGGACCTTAATAGTAGTGGTTTCTGAATTTAATAGAGCTAGACCCGAATTTTAGGTTTACACTTCATCAAATTCTGAAAGATGCCGAGAAGGCTGAGAAATGATGATAAGTTTGTTTGTTTGTTTGTTTGCTTTGTTCTGTTTCTAAATATACCTGTGTAGAATACCAGTTAAATGAATTCTCATATCTCCTGAAGTTTTGTCGTGTTACTTCACTTGAGGGATGTAAGTTATCTGCATTTTTTCAGAAGTTGGAATCCAGTCAGGTTTTATGCTGCGCACAGATGTTAACAAAATAGCATGTGCTTATAATTAAAAAAAAAATCTTTAAACAAATTGAAATAAAGCAGAAGAGTAAATGTTTTGAAAAACTTCCTTAAAATAACTCATTGCTATGGTATCTTGTTTAACAATGTTAGTAATGTTACACAGAGCAGGAATCTGAGACTGTGTATATTGAATGGCTGCAAAGCATCATACATGCCTGAAACTTTTGAGCCGCCTGCAGCAGCTAAAGCCATTTTCTTTGTGGCTGCCTCTTAACTGAGAGAGCAGTGTTGACACAGACCCAAGAAGTGAGGCTGAAATTTATCAGAGGATTATGAAATCCTTTAATAAATATTTCTGTAGGCTAAAAACCTGAGTACCTGTATATTTGAAGCAGTTACAAAAGTAATTAGTTATAAAAATCTGTTCAGATCTTGTTACGTTGCCTATTGAACAGAGCTTCATAAGATGAGCTGGCTCGCTGTCTTCCAGATGAAAAATTTTTCAATTATTTGGATAGAAAGTGTTCCAAGAGATTTGAGGCCTTAGGTATTTGATGGGAGTTTTTCCTCTGTCAGCAGCCACAGTGTCTCGCAGGGCCGTTCTTTATGTTGAACTAGGTAAGAGTACGGCTGAGCGGTTGGAATCTTATCTTCCCTTATAAGCAGTTACTACATCTTTGACTGCATTTTCAGTGTTGCTGGCATGTTGCGTTACTGCAGAAATGTAAAAAGGAGCTGCAGAAAGCCGACAAATTAAATTTTCATGAAGGAAAACCCTAATCAGCAATGACAGTGTAAGAGAAAGATGATTGCCACTTGGTCATTGTGGAGAGGCACTTAGGCTTGGTGTCAGTGCTTCTGTTAATGATGACTAATGTATTTCTTGGAGAAAACGCATGCTCAAACATACTGCTACAGTCCAGAGAAAGAGCAGAGAGATAGGCACTATTAAGGCGAAAGGTTGTGAATCCTAAAACAAAAGCTTCAGCTCAAAAGGCTGCAGTGTTTCTGCAGTGCCAGAAAGCGTGGCTGTAAAGCTGTTCTTATTCCACTCTTTAAGCGAAAGTTATCTGTATATATTTATCACATGTGTATGACATATCTATATGTATATACACACATCTGTTATGTGCTACCTAATGCTGCTTTAATTTGGAAAAAAAAAAAAAAGCATAGCTAACTCCAGCATGTAAGCACTCTGCTCAGGAGTCACGTTTTATTTCTCTTCTGCTAACGAAGCTTGCTTTCATTTAAGAACAAAACCCGCTGCAGTATTTTTTTTGTTAATTTTTATTTTTTCTTAAGCACAGTGCTGCGCTCTGAATAAACCTTTCATAGCCAAATGCAGAATGACTCAAAAGACCTTTTCAGATCTTGAAGCTTTGGCTGTTAGGTATATTGGCAAAAAAGAGGTGGCATGTGTCATTTCTTCAGCTTTTCCCAAAGTGAGACCTTTCAGAAGGGCATTTGCAATGCTTGTCATATTTTTTCATATACATCTTATTGGCCTGACAAGTCTAGAGGACCATGAGAAAACAGATGTCATTGCATTCAGACAACACTAATTACTCTGGGATTTTTGCAGCCTCAGTGCCTACATGTAACTGTCGATTATGACTGTTTATGTGGCCTATCATGGGTACACGCTGCACACTCAGATAGTGCCACCAGGCTTTGTGTTCCCTGTTATCGCACAATAAGATATAAAAATCACCAAGGAGCACCACAGCAAGGAAATGCTGTCACGTGCTGCTTTTATATGTTTAAAATTCACTTTGTTAAGAGCTGCGCTTCGAGTTGTTATTAGATCGTATCTTTTTCTTATTTAGATCACGGTTCACAGCAAAAAACAACAGTTTTCTCTTATAAACTGTGGTGCTGGTGTCTTCTTTGTTAAATTTTCTTTACAGCCGTCCTCACAGAATCTATTCTTCCTGCACAGCAGTAACAGCATCATGATTTTAACACCAAGTTCAAGTGGTGGTCAGTCGTGGCCCGACTTCGTACATTAGTTTGAATTTTGGTACGTGATTCGTAAGCAGTACAGCCAATGTTAATCACAGATTAGAAAATAAAAGCTCCAATAATGTAACTTCACATGCTGATGAAGCAGAAATGGAAGCAGCTTTATCAAAGATGTATGATGAGATAAAACTGCAGTCTCTGCTGTACAGTTATAGTAATTATGACTAATGAACCGTCCAGTCTGGATGAAATGGCATGCCCACAGGGACTGTGTCCAATCAGTTGTGACTTATGCAAGCTGAACAAAACATTGATGCTGTTCCAGATTCAATATTGTAACAGGAAGTGTGCTCTTTGTTTGCAGTGTCGGATTTGTCAAGTTATTTTCAGGCAATTTAGGCGTAAACAGTATTAGTAAATAAAATCTCAAGAATTAGAGTTTGTCAAGGTTTTAAATAGGCATACAGAACTGCAGTTTTCCATGATCAAATATACTGGAATTAAACAACTACAACGAAAAACAACAGAATACATCAGTGGCTCATTCCTGATGCAGAGTACTTTCAAGTTGGCCCGATCTTCCTGCTTGTCTTCAAAAAGATGCTATTTTTACTATGCTGAATGGAGTGAAAGCAGAAGATTCACAAACTCGTGAATCTGTTTAGGCGTACTGGAGTAATTTCTTTTTTAAGAAATGTGTTTGAGACATGATACAACCACTAGATTATTTTCCTTTTGAACCTCTCTGTACTTTGAAACTGTGTGTAATTAATAAGCAAAAGAAACAGATGCTTCACAGTGTTAGTATCTGAAATACAGTTCCTTTTGGTGAGGAAGTTAATGCACACAGCCAATACAAAATGAAGGTCCAGTACGTATTGACAATTTATAGGCCAATAGGAGGATAGTCATTTTAGATCAGCTTCTTTTTTAAAAGGCAGTGTGTTGTGTAGTTGCAAAAAAGAAAAAAATAATAAAAACCCACAAGTCTGGAAGTTAAATGTTGTTTAAAGTGGAAGTTCTGAAGTTGATTGCAACATAGCAAGACGGCGCAGAAATACTTTTGTATATATAAATTGGCAATAAGTTGTTAAGAGTTGGTCTGGAAGCAGTTGTCTGTCAGCTTGTTTACTTATGTGCAACTGTTAGAAAGATTTAGCATTAAGACGATTAACTCATTACAGGCATTAGCAATACGTTATGATCAGTTAAGCTTTTGCTTGAGCCCCTCAAGAAGTTGACAGAAATTATTTAAAAATCAACAAGAGGTGTTTATCTGCAAACAAACTGCAAGGAAAGCAGGAAAAAAACAAACACCACACCTTAAAACATTTTTTAGAACAAAGTTGAAGTGTCATGTGACAAAAACCACGTTAAACCGATGTACTGTTTAAAAAGAGTGTGTATGTATGTTAGGAATCGAGTTGGGTTAATTCTTGAAAGCCCAAATGAAATGAGTTCCCTGGCTATCAAAGAACCTGGCAATTAAAGCCTGGCCTGCCTGAAATCTGAGGTTGTTATTGGTCCTCTGTATTCCTCCAAAGAAAGGTGAGTAGTGATTTGACATGCCTCTGACTCTACTGCATTGAAACTCAAAAGCTGACATTTTATTCGTTGTGTTTAAGTTTTTCTTTTCTTGGAATGAAGAATATCACAAGCGTATTATTTCTAGCGTTTGTCATCTTGCATCCTGAACAGACTGCACAGTGCACTTACGTGTGAATTCCAGTAGATTTTAACAAAAGAAGTTCTGTTAATCCAGAGCCTTTAGTCATTTGATTAAATTGGTTAACAAGTGTATTTGAGAAAAAGAAGCGAATAGAAATATGTATTAGCCTACACAGCTAGATACTGCAAGGGGTGTCATAAGAATCAGGATCCTTTTCCGTTCTCTCTTGCAATAAAGCATATTGCATTAAATATGGCAGATGGTAAGATATCGTATACAGCTCAGAATGTAGTGCTAGGATAAAGATTGTCAGTGAGTAAATCCCTCTGAAAAGTTACCACATTTTGGCTAAGTTAAATAATTAAGGGTAAGATCTTTTGGAGACTGTGGCACTGTTAAGTAGGAGTCTCTTCCACGAATTCATAACAGAATCAACAGAAATGCAATGTGTTACAAACAGTATCTAACTTTACTGCAGGGAAGGTATCATTACTGTCACTTTTATTTAACAATTCTATCAGGATTGTGCCAGCTAATCGGGAATTAATTTTCTAGATGCCATACAATTATATAAAACTTATTTTCTTTCTTCAAAAGAGTTATTATTTTAAAGTAATGGATAAATGAATACCGTATGCGATCTACATAAGAACTTTGGAAAGAAGTATTTGTCTGTATTAAGATCAAGAATTAACTTTTAGGTTGTGTTTCTTAAGAGGCCTCAGAATACAGAGCATCATTTGAAGTTGTACAGATTCATGCCAACACTGAACACCTTTTTGCTTTTTTGAGACAATCCATTGTTTTCACTTTCTTACTCTCTACAAATATGAGAACATCATTGTTTTTCAGCAACTTGTACTTGTTACTAAAGTATCATGTCGGGTTTTAGGCACTAAGAATGTATATATGTTGTATAATTTAAAACTGAGCAGTGTTGGATCTCAAGGATTTAATTTTGTCTTCGTGTTGAAGTGTGCATTAAGATACCTTGTGCATTCTTAGTTGTATTTGGTGACTTTCTTTTTATTCAAGAATGGCTTATTCTGCTTTTGTTCCTGTGAGCAACTTTCCAAGTCTTTGGAATGATAGCACTTTGAAAGGGAGAGTGTATTGTCTTTAATAATGTGATACTGTGGAACTGCTGTTGCATTGTACATCGTGTGCAGCACAGGACAGCAGCGTTCAAAGGTTGTTTTATTGAGGATTGATTCTCTTACATAAATTGAGAATCCATTAGATTGCTTGCATCTTGAAACTTCCTGTCTAGCGACAGTGTTTTCCTGCCCACCACAAATTACACTGACACTGTGCGCTAGAATTTTAGGATTCGTTATAAACTTTATTTCTGTATTGGGCTGAATGGATTTTACACGTTTCCTACTCCTCAGTTGCCCAGTGAAATACGTTTTCTGATGCTTACTTATCTTCTGCTGATCAATTCATTGCGCTCTGAGAAAATGGGGTTTTCATGGAAGCTACTTGGGAAGATCCTTTTCCTAAGCAATTTCTGTTTGCCATTAGCATAAGAATTTTTTCACTGACTGGAGTATCGCTTCCTCCTATTCCTCAGGACAGTCTGCCTGCCATTTCTTTTTCTCATTTCAATTAAATCAAGGTAAACAATTAATGGCTTACCTAGTGGCCCCCTTCCTCACAGCTGTTTCATACCTAGCAGGATGGAAACCTTCAGCTTCCTCCTGCTATGGTAGGATTGGTTTCTTTTGTCCCATATTGAAATGTGATTTCTCTTTAATCGGCTGGGCATATTCTCTGCCTCAGTGTCTTTGTGAATAAAAAATCTATATCAACTTTTGACTAAGCTACCTTTTGATTAATGATTTCAGACGTGATGTACTGATTTCTGTATGCCAGGGATTCTAGAATTATAACTTCGTCTGATTTTTCCATTATTTTCATGTTAGAGCATGCAAGGTGATTGGTGCTTATGGATTTAGGAATAAATCAGTCTTCCACGGGGAAAGAAATTGAAGCAAAGAAATCACTCTTGCTTAGCATTTGGTGCAAAGGAACACAGCTTTTTCTGGCTTGTAATGAGTATTCCAAAACAAAGTTGGTCAGAGCAGCGTGTGCTTAATTTATCCATCTCGAACATATCCATAATTAGCCTTCTGCTTGAGCTGGTGAAAGCGTGATTGTATTGGCTTTGTGTGAGATGTTTCCTGTATCGAGGTATTTTCAGTTGTCCACTCAGGAAAACTTGTCCCATTAGCAAAGCTCTCGTGGTGCAGATAAAGATTTCCCTCTCGTACTCTTGTTCTGGTTTTTACTCTCACCTGATTCAAATCCCCAATAACTCATTTCACCGATTCGTATTAAATTGTTCAAAACCGAAGAAATACAGCAGAGTCAGGAGGAGAGCATTTTCTTACTACGTCAGTTTTTGAGATGTTTTTCTGCTCACCCTGGGATAAGGTAAAAAGTCAAAACTTAAAAAAAAAAAGAAAAAATCGAAGTATATAAATGAATAGTATTAAAATCAAACTGAGTCAGTTTAAATATTTCGTTTTAGTTTGATATCTGGACTACCTCTGGACTTCTGGACTTGTATATTTTGGTATAGTTTTTTTTTCCCCCAAGGGAATCTGCCAAGATATTTGCAGTTAAAATGCTGTTGCTTCTTAGAGGCTGGATTATAGGTGTTTTTATTGCTCTGCTTCTTACCTCTCTTGCCCCTTTTTTAGGTATTATATTTTACCTTTAATGTTTTTATTTCTCTTCGATGTGGGACATACCTTAAGATCCCATGCTCTCTTGTTGCTTGTAGGTAAGTGCTGTTTGCCTTTTTTGCCACTGTAAACTAATCTAGTAAATACCACTCCCTCTGTGTAACGTTAATCTTTCAGAAGTTGTTCTGTACTGGAGAAAATAAATAATTAGATGCAGGTAAGAGATGATTGATGTGTAGGTGTAAATATTCTGTAGATTAAAAAATGCCGTGTGGCTACTCTCGGTCTCTTTTGAGGTAGTCATGAAAACTTAAATTGTGTGCCTCATATATTTAAAGCCAGTGCGCCTATATGATTTTATTAATGTGCTATAAATCTTATATTCACGAGCAGTGTTTACTACTGTGCAGTATATTTTAGAGAAAATTTATGCCTCACTACAGAATGAAGGTAGCCTGGTGCAAAAATACAAGGGTGGATCTTAAACATTTATCCAAATCTGACAAGTATTTGAAAATAATTTCTTCCTGTAAATTTCTACAGGGAGTAAATGATATGTATTCAAGCCTTGGTTTTAATAAAAGCCTTTCAGGTTTTGTTTGTGCATACACAGGTAAAATAAGGACGTTTTTATCACTGTCTGTGTACAAGAACCTTATGTTTGTTCATATATAGCACCTTCTGTGTCATGGGATGAGCTTTTAATCCTGTTTTGAAGTGAATCGTTCTTCATTCAGTGTTGTACCTGAAAGACCTTTCTGGCCACTTTTCTGTTTAAATAGTAATTTTCTCAGTAAGGCACATCTTGTCAGTCTTTGACCGTATGCATCTTCCAGTGCATATCCCTTTACTTCTGGATCCAGCAGCATTCCTTAAGCAAAATGGATGGGTTGTTACACCAACTCAGGAGTGTAAATTAGGGTAAGTCACAGAAGCTCAAGACAGCTCACTTCCTACTTACAAGACTGGTTTGATCTTCTTTTGGTAAATTATTTGTGTTTGCCTCTTTACAGCAGTTAGGAAATCTCTCTCTATGGCCCCTAGAGAATGGCAGAAAGTTACTGTAGTGAAACTGCCTGCTTTGGAGTTACTTGCCTTATGCTGTTGAAATGGCAGTGGTTATTTCACCAAGGAAATGCTTTTATTTGTATGGGAACATTGTAAATTGCACAGGAAAATGCAGTTAATGTACCACGCATAACCTTCCATGGCCCTTTAACTTGCACTTCCACCTTGCGGTGGTTAAAATATTTGGCAGCAATACAGAACAGATACCCTGGGTGCCTTACGATCTGTTAAAAGAAATTGTTACTCTCTTTGTACTTTTATACTTTTTATAACTAACCATCAAGTTCTAATTCCATTTGAAAAGAAAGTGTACATACTTTATTTTGCAATTTTCAGTTCCATCTATAGAAACAAGGACACATACAGACATCTTACATCATGAGATACTTCTCATTGGACTTGTCAGTGTAGATATGCAATTTACATAGATAGTTTCTAAATATTCAGTGTTAGTGATTCCATCTTTAATTATTCTTGTGAATGCTTAGATAATCTGTTAGCCTCAGTAATAGATCTTCCTGAAGCCCTCAGAAACTACATAAAGGAAAAATACGTCTTTGCCATGTCCTGTCAGTAAGGAATGTTGCTGTAAGCAGAGAGAGAGAAATAAATGAGACTTAACACAGTCTTGATCAGTGAGAGTTCCTGTTTTGTTTGTGTTCTAATTGTACAGGGAATGGACAGTAAAATTCATCTCACATCTACAAACTGCCGTGCCTAACTTGCAGTACCTGATCTGATTCACTCAAAAATGAATCTCCCACCCCCAACTATTTTTTATTTTTTAAA
Source organism: Cyrtonyx montezumae (assembly GCF_038088225.1). Lineage (NCBI taxonomy): Eukaryota > Metazoa > Chordata > Aves > Galliformes > Odontophoridae > Cyrtonyx > Cyrtonyx montezumae. The sequence continues at coordinate 12,421,577 of NW_027071936.1, read as the reverse complement.
TCTGGCTTAGCTCCCTGAAAGTGGTTTTCTGTATATGGTTACCTGGAGTTTGTGCTAGTGCAAGGTGGTTTTGGTATAATGTATGTTTGGCTGGGGATTGTGGTACTGCAGCAGAGTGGATTTATGTTGGCATAAGTAACGGTCAAAATGTTGCTGTCTGCTTTCACAAGGGGTAATCTTTTGCATACTCTGTGTTGTAAGGAGAAGTACAGGTTTTTCACCCCGAGGGATTCCATTTTCCCCCCCAAGGCATGTATACAAAAGGGTTTGAACATCTAAAATGTTCTTTATATTTTTTTTGTTACAAGTAATGGTGAGGACTTCTTATGTTTGCCTATACTCTCCACTGTTTTGTTAGATGCCTGTTAGCCCTTCTTAGTATCTGTGGTTATTAAAAGATTCCTCTTCTTCTAACCCCTTTGACACAAGCTTTCAACCCCTGCCGCTTTTTGGACGCACGTTCTGTCACCCTTTGGATACTCTGGAGAACATGGAGGGGAACTGAGGCATGCAGTGATGTGCCCTAGTACCCTTGTTCACAGATTTATTAT